>NW_028318614.1:12685000-12771425 GCF_062004578.1 Staurois parvus
TGACAAAGATATCCAGGAAGTCCCTAAAGATGTCGTTTACAAAGTGCTGGAAGGTGGCCGGTGCATTGCACAACCCGAAAGGCATGACCAGGTATTCGAAATGGCCAAAACGGGTGCGGAAGGCCGTTTTCCACTCATCCCCCTCCCTTATGCAAACCAAGTTGTAGGCTCCCCTTAAATCCAGCTTGGTAAATACTACTGCAGCCTTTAAGCTCTGGAATAATTCCGGTACCAGTGGTAATGGGTAACGATTCTTGATTGTGACCCTAATCAGTTCCCGATAGTCAATACATGGCCCTAAAGTCTTGTCCTTTTTTTCTACAAAAAAGATCCCTGCACCTGCTGGGGAAGTGGAGGGACGGATGAATCCCTTCCGGAGGCTGTCCTCAATATAGTCCTTCATGGGCCCCTAATTCCAGCTCAGAAAGGGGAAAAATTCGTCCAAAGGGAATTTCTGAACCAGGTAACAGGTCAATAGGACAGTCATACGGGCGGTGGGGGGGTAGAGTATCTGCTCCCCGTTCACTGAACACATTGAGAAACTCATGATAGGCTGCAGGAATCACTTGTTTTAGGCTGGCATCCCCTTCAGAGCATAGGAGGACCTGGGGGACCTCCGGGCCCGAAGTTTGGCACAGTTCCCGACAGTATGGGGAAGGGAACCATCAGCCAAAAAGATGTGAAACCCTTTCTCCTTTGGATGGAGGGGGATACCCTGCCGGTGAGCAAAATTGATATCCACAAAACAGCTGCATGCCCCCGAATCAACTATGGCCGTCACCTCCACGGTCCTTTCTGAAAGCTGAAAGGAGAGGGGCACAACTAAGTATTGGAACGGATTCATATTGCCAATAGATAAAGAAGATGAGGTGAACTTACTCAGTTTCTGTGGGCAGGAACGTACCATGTGACCAGCTTCACCGCAGTAGAGACACAGGTTCTGGGAGCGTCTGCGCTGGCGTTCCTCTGGCGGTAGCTTAGGCCGTGCTAGGCCTAGCTGCATGGGTTCAGGAGCATCCTCAGACGGCAGGTTCTGGATGTTTGGCCTAGCAGTTTGACTGGATCCTTGGAATGACCCCCAGGTATTTCAATTTTAATGGTTAGTGCAATCAAGTCCTCTAATGTCTCGGACACCTCCACCCGGGCGAGCTCGTCTTTCAGAGCCTCTGAGAGGCCCATACGGAACTGGTGCAAAAGCGCAAACTCGTTCCAACGAGTGTCCCCCATCCAACGCCTAAAGTCAGAGGCGTATTCCTCAGCCACTCGCCGACCATGTCGGAGTGCGTATAATGTGGCTTCGGCTGAGGCTGCCCGTTGTGGATCATCGTATAAGATGGCCATAGCATTAAAAAAGTTGTCAACTGAAACCAGATGGGGATCATTATTTCCCCTTAGTTGGTGGGCCCAGTCTTGGGGTTCACCCTGCAACAGGGAGATAACAAACCCCACTTTCACCGATTCCGTCAGAAAAGTCCGTGGTTGCAGTTCGAAATAGAGCAGGCAGGAGTCACGGAATGACCGGAAGCGTGTGCGATCCCCGTGGAAGCGCTCGGGTAAGGGTACTCGGGGTTCCGCCATAGGGAGTGATGCGGAAGGCCCGGGAGCCGGCTCATGGGCTGCTGCGACCAGGGGTGCAGGAGCTGAGGCCTGTGAAACAGGAGCAGATGTGGTGCAGGCCTGAAACCGATTCTCAATCTGCAAACATCTGTCCTGTAACATGTTTACTGCTTGCGTCAGGGTAGCCAGGTGTCTGCAAACCTCCTCCATCGGGGAGGGTCCTCCTCGAGGCGCAGTCATGGCCTTCTGGTACTGTGAGGGATCGCCGAGCGGCACCACTAGCACTCCACTAGTCAGGCGTGCCCACAGCGCGGAGTCTAAGCCCCAGGGTACTTGTTCACCAGAGCCCCTGATGGTGGGGATGGACTTGGAGTACCCCGGGACCAGGTCGCCACTACTGAGCACACCTGTCAGTGGTAGGGGTGTTCGCCAGGGGCTCCAACCAGGGAGAGACAGATGTGAGGAGGTCGGGTGACCCCGATGGGATGGATGGATGGATGGCTGAGCAAGTGCAAAGTCAGACGGGCCGAGTTGGTAACGGAGAGGATGGTATGGTACAAGGGAGCGGGCAGAGAATCGTCGGGTCACACGCCAGGTCAGCAACAGTAGGTCAGAACTAATGAGGGGCATTCAGAAAGAGAGGTCAGGCAAAGCAAAGGTCTGGGCAGGAGAAATCAGCAGGTCAAGAGCAATCCGGGTCAATAACTTACTTAGGCACAGGTTCAGAATCACAGGATACAGGTAAGACCAGAAGGCACTGAAATGACAGCTCAGGGACATTTAAATATCCCGCCCTGCGCTGCCATTGGTGCCCAGCGGGCTTCTACTGCGCATGCGCGAACTCGAACGCCGCGGCCGGCCCGGACCTAGTGCCCGTGTCCCTGCACAGTGCGGTGCACTGCGCCTGCGCCGGGACCATCGCGGCGGGGATCGAGGGGATCCCTGACAGTCGCTGGACGCTGATGGACTGACAAGCTATACTAAGCACCACAGGGGTCATGCAATACCACTACATACATCCCTTAAATAATTAAAATTGGATTAAAAAAACTAGATATCGATCCCATTAATGATAATAGGTAAAACATAAATCATGATAAGCCCTTGTTGTTACATATTATGAAATTAAGCACATATTTAAATACTTAACTGACATAAATGATTAACACCATCCCCATTAAACAATATGTATAAATATATAAATATATAAATAAAATTTAATAAAATGTATTAAATAGGGAACTACATTAAAATCTAAAACAGTCTAAATAAATATAATAATATATATATATATATATATATATATATATATATATATAAATACTAACCTAGACTGTATATACCTCTTCCTAAACTATACAATATATGTTAATGCATCTTAAAAATCATACTAAACCTTTATTGTTATTTACTTGTCTCTAAGAGGTGGATCTCAGTATCTACTACCCCTTTAGATAAAAAATAATTTTTATTTTATTTAAAATATATAAAATTTATAAAAGATGTATAAAAAATATATGTTTATATTATAAAATCATTATGTTATAAATAGACCCTATAAAAATATGTATCATTACTATATCCCAACATAATACCTAAAAATTGCTAATAAAGCATGTCAAATCAAACTCTTTATTCAAGCCATTAGGGGCTAGGCAGCCCATTTCATAGATCCACTTAGACTCCTTTTTGCTTTTTTCTCTAATAGTATTGTCCCCCCTCCAATGATGGGTGTGCTTTTCTATACCCCAAAATTCTAATGATCTAGCATCTTTATTATGATATTGTCTAAAATGCTGTCACACATAATGGAATTTATAACCTCTATTAATGTTGTAAACATGTTCCTTTAGGCATTCCTTTAGTAATCTCTTAGTACGCCCTATATATATATTAGGTTGCATGGACATTTCAAGGCATATATTACTCCTTTGGTGTCACAAGAGATGAATTGTCTGATTTTATACTCTTTCCCATTATGTGTATTATTAAATGTGAACCTTCGTCTGGGATTGTGTGTTACTCTAGTACAACTGTAACACCTGTTAAAGGCATAAAAACCAATGCCTTGAAAAAAACTAATATTATTCCTAATAGGAGGTTCTAGTATATTTTTTACAACCTTATCTCTAATAGTGGGGGCTTTTCTATAAATGAATCTAGGTTTTTCTGGGATTACATTTTTTTAATGTTTATCCAGCCTCAATATCTTCCAGTGTCTATTAACCTCCCTGGCGGTATTCCCAAGTGTAGCTCGGGGTAAAGTTTCAGTGCCACAAGCGGTAACCCCAAGCTACACTCGGGCTTACCATGCGGCGCTGCTCCACGATCCCTCGAACACACACCTTGTCCTGCGCTCCTGCGATGTCCCTCCTGCAGTGTTCCCGGCAATGTAATCCAGCGGATGCCGGCATCTGTCATCTGGGTTCCGTCCCCTGCGAGCGTCGGGACATATGGGGGACGGAACAGCGGGAAATTTGAAAATGACAAAAAGTTACATTCACTAAAATCACATAGTATAACATTACTTTATCAAATTTCACATACATTTTGTCCCTAATGCTTTGTCCTGTGCCCTGCCTGCATTTTGACTGTTCTTTCTGCCTGGAAACTTAGAAAAGTCCATGGCGTCTGTAGCGAACTAGCCCATCAGAGTTACACGCGGAGTTCTCCTTTCTCTTTTCTTTTAGTGGAAGTATTCCTCAGTCTTCATTCCCTACCCCCTCCCTTCCAGAGAGGCAAACTTTATCTCCTGACAGATGGTGTGGGTCAGCCCAGGTTAAGACATCCTGAGTCCTGTGCCAGGCAGTCTGCGAGAGTGTAACCTTTCTCACCTATCATAAAACAGATAAGGCAGCTTCTCCTTGGACTTGGAACCTCATAAAACTGACCAGCAGTTAATTGAACATTCCTCAGGTCAACTGTATGTTTCATATCATGGAGTATGAAGCTGTTAGTTTTAATTCAGAGTTCCCCTGACCCCTCCCAAAACAGCATAGTGGCCAGTGTTCAGAGACGCCCCCCCCCCCCCCTGAGAGGGATTTTTTAAAAAGGACAGGCTGCAAGCCTGGAAGCTAAGCTTAACACACATCTCCCAAAAACCATCAAGATACCACCTAGGGAGACCCTTTCGCTCTGCAACTTGGATCTGCTTACAAACCAAGGCCTATTGGCAAGTAACTTAACCCTGTAACTTCCTTCCTATTATCTCTTTGCTGTATCTTTATATACATATATATATATATTCTCGTGACATCTCTTTGTAAATATTTTATTGCACCTGTTTGACTCTTTTAGTAATAAATCTTTCTTTCTGAAAGTGTTAAACTGTTTTTAAGCGCTTACTTGCAATTCACGAATTCCTGCCTTTGAAGAGACACTACTGTTGGTTATGTCTCTGTATAACAGGTCCGCGGGCCGTGCTATATATTTCAATCATTATAGTGTATTTTGAAAGAGTTTCCTTCTTCTCTGCACAAAAGACGGTGGTGGCAGTGTGAAGGGTTAGTTGCGTAATTAACCCGACCCAGTAACAAGCCCATTCAGGCTGCAGGCACAGATTGTAGACCATTAGCTGGGCAATCGCTGTGCTGGGTGCAGCTGGGTGTGACCTTGTTACTCGCGTCACACTGCGGGTTTAGATTGGCCGGTCCTTTGGTCACGAGTTTGAGAAGGTCCGGGGTCTGACGCCGCGGGCGTTACGTATTACTGTTAGTCGCGGTCGTGCGATTGCCGCATGTTGGTGGTGGCGACCGTGCGATCGTGACAGCATCCAAAAAGCGTCCCTTTAGGTCAAAAGCGGTTTTAGACCAGCTAGAGATCAGCGATAGTAAATCAGAACCACTTGCACAATTGAGTGATAATGATTTGTGGGGAAATTCGTCCTCAGACACTGAAAACGATTTTGCGACTTTGCTCAGTAATGTGCAAACTTGGCGCTATATTTAAAATTTCAGTGTTTTTGGTTTGATTATATTATTGAATTAAATTTATTATTATTATATTATTTTTTATGATTATTTATTAAATTATAATTTATGATTTTGTGTTTCAAGTTTTATCCTACCCGGGATGTTTACTAGACTCTTGTTCGGACAAATTTCAGTGAGTTATTCCTAAAAATTATAGCCCTACAATAAAAAAAATACATATTTCCATGCAAAAAAATGTACCGCTTTGAGCACAGAAATACGGACATAATCAGACCGCTAGGGAGGTTAATTATGTTCTGAACCGCTTTATATTGTTTATTATAATGTAACACTACCGATAGTTCCTCATATTTGGTATTCTCCTTCTCTTTGTTGGACAACATATCCATTCTATCCATTAATCACACCTTTTTCCTCTCTTCTATTATCTCTTTATTATATCCTTTGTTAATAAATCTTTTAGACAGTATTAGACTTTGCTCTACATAATCATTATGTCTTGTTCAATTCCTTTTAAGTCTCATAAACTGGCCTCTAGGTCTGTTATTTAGCCATGATTTGTGATGACAACTATTTATCGGAATATAAGCATTCCTATCTGTTGTTTTAAAATAATTTTTTGTATAAAATTGGGATCCTTTAAAAATTTGAATATCCAGAAAATTAATTGATTCTTCATGTATAACCCAACTTAAGCATATATTTTTGTCATTCTTATTCAAATGTTCAGAAAACTCAATGAGACCGGCTTCATCGTCATCCCATAAAATCAATACGTCATCAATATATCTGTTCTATACCAGTATTTCATTTCTAATATTATGGAAGATATTCTTATCTTCCCATTTTGCCATGTACAAATTGGCTATACTAGGAGCGAATTTAGCGCCCATGGCTACTCCTTTAACTTGTAGGTAATATTTGTTATCATACCAAAAATAGTTGTGTGCCAAGCAAAATTTTAAACATTTCACTATAAATCTTTTACGTTTAATAGGAAGATCAGCATATTTATTAAGGGCCCATTTCGCCGCTTCTATTGCTCCTTCATGATCTATGTTGGTATATAATGATGCAACATCTGCTGTGCTCAAAATGGTGTTGGGATTAGCATTAATATTCTGAATAATTTGTATAGCATGTTTGGTATCCTTCAGAAAAGCTTTCGTTTTAGTCATTAATGGTTGTAAATATTTGTCCACATATTCACCCAATCTGGCGGTAAATGAGTCTATTCCATTTATTATGGGTCTGCCTGGAGGATTAACACTGTCTTTGTGTATTTTAGGAACTGAATATATTATTGGTAATCTACACACTGATGGTACCAAATATTTACCTTCTTTCTCATTTAGAACTCCCCTACTACTCCCATATTGTATGAGTTTAGTCAATTCTCTTTTGTATGTTTTAATAGGGTTACCTGCTAGTACCTCATAAGTGTCAATATCACTGAGCATATTAGTCATAATAGACTCATAATATACTTTCGACTGCACCACAATGCCCCCTCCCTTGTCCTCTGGGCGTACTACTATATCCTTTCTCTTTTTGAGGCCGTCAATACCTTTACTTAATATAGATGCTTCTTTATGTTTCTTAATCTGTAGAGAGTTAAGATCTTCTAATACCAATTTTTTTAAAGTGTCTATATATTTATTATCTCCTATGTTGAGATTAAAGACTGATTTGTTTCTTAGGTTGCTGTGTGCTGTATGTTCTGCCTCATGATTATTCTGTGTCATAGGGGCGTTAGCAAAATATTTTTTAAGATTAGGTTTCCTAAATAATTTATGAATACGAACTTAAGTCTCAAATTTGTTTAATCCTTTGTCAGGAACACATTTTAAACCCTTTAGACCCTTATCTAATGCATATATTTCTTCTTCTTTAAGGGGTAAACCACTAAGATTGAATATTCCCTCTCCCTTTATTTAGGAAGGTTCACATTTAATAATACACATAATGGGAAAGAGTATAAAATCAGACAATTCATCTCTTGTGACACCAAAGGAGTAATATATGCCTTAAAATGTCCATGCAACCTAATATATATAGGACTTTCTAAGAGATTAATAAAGGAACGCATAAAGGAACATGTTTACAACATTAATAGAGGTTATAAATACCATTATGTGTCAAAGCATTTTAGAAAATATCATAATAAAGATGCTAGATCATTAGAATTTTAAGTATAGAAAAGCACACCCATCATTGGAGGGGGGACAATAATATTAGAGAAATCAGCAAAAAGGAGTCTAAGTGGATCTATGAAATGGGCTGCCTAGCCCCTAATGGCTTGAATAAAGAGTTTGATTTGACATGCTTTATTAGCAATTTTTAGGTATTATGTTGGGATATAGTAATGAAACATATTTTTATAGGGTCTATTTATAACATAATGATTTTATAATATATACATATATTTTTATACATCTTTTATAAATGTTATATATTTTAAATAAAATAAAAATAAAAATAATTTTTTATCTAAAGGGGTAGTAGATACTGAGATATGTATGCTCAATTTCATAATATGTAACAAGGGCTTATCATGATTTATGTTTTACCTATTATCATTAATGGGATCGATATCTAGTTTTTTTAATCCAATTTTAATTATTTAAGGGATGTATGTAGTGGTGTATGTAGTGCATGGCCCCTGTGGTGCTTATTATAGCTTGTCAGTCCATCAGCGTCCAGCGACAGAGTGCAAAATCAATATTTTCATCTGTTCGGCATTATCATATACTGGATGTCATATTACATCCAGCAGACCCCAGAAAGATGGCCGCGCGCATGCGGACTACAACAAAATGGCGGCTGTTAGATATATATATAAAGCAATGAGAGATGTGACGTCCAATCATATCTCCCTGATGAAGTCATGTGACCAGGTGACGCAACGCATAGGGGCTCTGACATCACAACGTTGTCTCGGACAGAACAGCAAGTATAGCATACACAGCAGGCTATGCTTCCACTCTTTTAAGCACGTTGAAATTTGCACATATGCGAGTGTAATATTGTTCATTAATATTTATTTCAGTTACTTATATAGCGCCGTCAATTTACGCAGCGCTTTACATATATATTGTACATTCACATCAGTCCCTAACCCTCAAGGGGCGTACAATCTAAAGCCCCTAATTCACATTCATACATACACATACTAGGGCCAATTTAGACAGGAGCCAATTAACCTACCAGCATGTCTTTGGAGTGTGGGAGGAAACCGGAGCACCTGGAGGAAACCCACGCAGGCACAGAGAGAACATGCAAACTCCAGGCAGGTGGTGCCATGGTCAGGATTTGAACCAGTAACCCTAGTACTGCCAGGCAGAAGTGCTAACCATTTAGCCACTGTGCCACCCTTAATAAATCTTTAATCTAAAAAGGATAAGGCACTATGGGTTTTTTTTTTCCTTTATGCTATCCATCTGTGACATACTGGAGAGAGGTAACTAAAGGAAGGAGGAGACCTGGAGCGGAAACAGGAGATATCCAGCCATCCATTCCTTAACACAGGGATCAATTGATTGGAGAGACCCCAGGTGGATTATTACCTAATTACAACCATCCATAAAGTATTTGGAGAATATCACATGCAGGAGAATTATGGTTACATCTGTCCTTTGAGGACAAAAAGCGAGTTTTGCCTAAAAATTATTAGGCGAAACATAAGTTGAGCGCATAATAATATCACACTGCATCTGGATTTTGGAGTGTTTTTTTCTGAACTGAAAGAGGACCCTGTTTCTACAAATATATTGACTTTGGTTATGCGGTTTATTGATATTAGTTAATTTGATTTCACATTGGGCAATTGCACTGTTATATAATTTGATTATCAGTTTTTATATATATATATATATATATATATATATATATATATATTTTTTTTTTTATATATATATATATATATATATATATATATATATATATATATATATATATATATATATCCTAAGTTTTGGAGATATTATCACCAGTTGCTATTAGGTGCATTTTTTACACAGTTTTAACACAGGAGTGCGGCACTATTGGTTATAATTATTTTGAGTCACATAACACTATTTAATGGGTTGTGTGTTTATTTATTTAATTAATTGATTATCACAGTCATTGTTTATCATAGTAGCTCACAAGTATATATATATTTTTTTAGACCCTGATAGCTAGTGAGGAGCTGATTAGCAGCTCAGGTGAGATAGTCAGAGGGGTCAAATTTTGGTCAGGACTGAGAGACTCTGCTAGCCAGCCCCTATGGAATTTACCCCTGCTCTGCGGCTTTCGATGGAGGGCCTTGGAGGCAGTGGGTGGA
This sequence comes from Staurois parvus, assembly GCF_062004578.1. Taxonomy (NCBI): domain Eukaryota; kingdom Metazoa; phylum Chordata; class Amphibia; order Anura; family Ranidae; genus Staurois; species Staurois parvus. Next base: position 12,694,814 of record NW_028318614.1, read on the forward strand.
TCTGAGGAGTGGTTGGCTGCACCTTTTGAGGGACCTCAGCCAATCCCAAGTGGAGGCTTGGCAGGGGGCTGGACTCCCTAAAAGTTGTAAGAGTCTGCTCAGTAGCAGGAGTGTGGTGGTGGGAGAGGAGTGTGAAGCAGGAAGATGTGAGGCTTGAGGTAGAAGACAGCCAGGAGACCTAGTGGGATGGGGCCTTCCTGGAGCTGGAAAAGAGAAAAACTCAGGACTCATTGGCCCCCTGAGAGAGGACCACCTGTATGGCAGGGAAGGAGCAGCCCAGCAGATAGGCCTGGTAACAGCAGCCATCCCGCAAGCGGTACAGGAGAGGATCTGAGTGAGTACACCTGCAACCCTCCGTGGATAGGGAAAGGAGCACTCTGATAGGAAACCAGATTAGCCCTCTGCTAGTGACTGAACACCTTACTTAGAGGAACGGGAGCCAGATCCCCTGCTCAGGAAGAAAGTCTCCATATTGCTGGGTGAAGAGGAGTTCATCTAGGGTCTGGGGTGGTACAACTGGATGAAGTGGCACTGATGAGCACTGATAGATGGCACTGATAGGGAGGCACTGATAGGCGGAACTGAAGAGCACTGATAGACAGCACTGATGGGGCTGTACTGATAATGAGCAATGCCCTGATTATAAGTGCAAATAAAGTGCTGACAGCCTTGCCAGGTATCGCTTGTTTCTTCCTCACACAGACACAGCATGTGGGGAAAGTACTGCCGATAACCATTAAGTCTGTTTACATTGTAATCAGCTGTGATTGGACACAGCTGATCATGTGGCAAAGAACGTTTGGGATTGGCCCTTTACCATGATATGCGATCATCTGTGTCCAAACAACACAGCGATCACAGTGCATGCCGGGAGAATGCCACATGGGGTGCACGGGGAGGCGTGGTTCCGGGAGGACATTCGAGGGATCCTCCAGGAACATCAACGCTGTCTTTTGGCTATAGCATGGTAAGAAAGCGATTAACCCCTGTGTGCGTGAGGCTTAAAAGTTCCCAGTGCCTCTGAGTGTGTTGATCAGGATCAATAAAAACCTAACAATTGTTCTAATCCCTTTCCATTGTATCCATAATTAAATTAACTAATTTAGCTTTTAGTAATGCTTTAAGGTCTCAACCATTCATTCAGCACATAGAAATAGTGAAATAAAAATACCAGTGGTTAAAAATGTTATTACAAACATCACCCCACCCGCTTTTGCTTACCATTTATTAAAAAACAAGATTCCATAATACAAAAGGGACTTGTAACCACAGTGAATTAATTAATTAATTAATTAATTTAATTAATGAATGAAGAAAGCTAACACTAGAACTAGACTATGGTAATGCCAAAGTATTCCACAATCCATTTACTACTGTGAATCTTTGTAAAGTATCTAGTTGGTGAAATAGGTTGTACATAAACCCCACAGATGTCCACAGCAGATTCATCTGATATCTCACGGTACCAAGCAAGTGCCCTGAGAGAGCAGCCTTTGTTTTAGGTAGGGACCAGCAGTGCACCATGGGGGTAACACGCTTAGGGGTATATTGATAGAGTAAAGAACATGGCATTCAAGAAAACACTGTAGATGAATTAAAGGCTAAGTTCACTTTTAGAAGCATGTTACATGTGACACCCATATTTAGGGTGTAACATGCTCCTATGCACCCTCCTCATGCCTCCCCTCTGACAGTGGGCGGGGAATCTTTTCCACACACCTGCTGTCACAATCTGAAAACAGAGCTGCCCAGAGCTGCAGGCATCATCCTGGTATCTTTTTTTTCATGTGGTGATCGGCTTTCATGTAAAAGTAATCCTAGTGGCTAATTAGTTGCAGGATTGCTTTTACAAGCAGCGGGAGACGATGGCCCCCCTCCCCGCTGCCTTCCATGGCCTTCTTGGGCAGTCCTGTGCCATCGGGGGAACCTGAGAATGCAGCTGGTGTTTCTGCCAGATGACCATAGAGCTGATTGGAGACCGGAATGGTGCCAATCATCTCTATAGTCTAAGAAATCGGAAGCTACGAGCATTTCATCACTTCAGTTTCGCAGGATATAAACAGCGCCATTTGTAAATTGGGAAAGCATCTGATCACACCGATCTTGGTGAGATTAGATAACGTAACGGCAGAGGAGATCTCTAGAGTCTGATAGACCCCATATTTCTAAAAAAAAGAATACATGACAATGCCCATTGAAGTTATAGGGGATATTTGCATTCCCCGTGATAGCATTAAAAGTGATAAAAAAAAAAGAAAGGGACCTTGTGCCAGTATGTAAACAGCGGTTGCACCATGCATGTGAGGTATTGCCGCAAAAGTCAGATCAAGGGCAGTAATTCTAGCACTAGACCTCCTCTGTATATCTAAAATGGTAGTTTGTAAAGGCTTTTAAAGCGTTGCCTATGGATATTAAAAATGTATGCAGTTTCTTGCCATTGCACGAGGCATGCACAGTTTTAAAGCATGTCATGTTTGGTATCTATTTACTCGGCATACCATCATCTTTTATATTTTAACAAATAATTGGCAAATATGTTGTGTTTTTGTGCATTAAAAGTTTGAAAAATCGCTGCATGAGTACTATGTGATATAAAAAAAATTGCAGCACCCACCATTTGTATTCACTAGGGTGTCTGCTTTAAAAATATATATATCATGTTTGGGGTTTCAAAGTAGATTTCTAGCAAAAATACTGATTTTTTTTCATGTGAACAAAAAGTGTCAGAAAAGGTTTGGTCTTCAGATGGTGAGAAGAGTGAATGATGTGTGGCTTAAACTTCTAATGCTGGGCATAAAATGCTCCCTCCCCCAAAAACGACCCCTTTTTGGAAAGTAGCCACCCTAAACTATATGAGGCATGTTGAGCCAATAGAATAATTTATTTTTTTACCACAAGTTTTTGGAAAAAATTTACACACGCACACACTTACACACACACAAACACACACACAGTATATACAATATTTTTTTCCTACAACGTTATCATTGTCTTACTGTTTGTAGCTGAAGGCTATATCAGCAATCATCTTTCTCCTCTTCCGATATTCCTGATCAGAGAAACCCTGTGAAGAGTAATGGGACTGATCAACAAAATCATTGTGCTGATCTTAAAGTGGAACTTCCCAGCAGGGGATGAGGGGTTTTCTCAGCTAAGCACACCCTCCTGTCTGCTTGCCTGAGCTAATAGCAGATAGAATCCAGGAAGGACAATAAATGCTACATGAATTATCAGCCCTTATTCAAGATGGCCACAGCCAGAAATGCTAGGGGGTGTTTTTCAAAGTGATTTCTCAGCAAAATAAACACTGGAGATACGGATGGATGGATGGATGAGTTTACTTTGAATATTAAAAATGAATTAAATAGCATTTGTTGGTTTGTTGTTCTCAAATGCAGTATAGTGCTGCTTTAATACAAAAGGGCAAAGTATTGTATGATAGGTTATATTGCTAGTACTTGTCTATTTATCTAAAGAGGACTATCTATAATAGAATTATGAGATCTGCCTTGTTTTTGAAGATGCAGGCACAAGGTGGTCATCCTGTGTTCCTTGTTCTTTGTGCTAATGGCTACTGTGTTCATTGTAATATTAATTCCTCTGCCCCCCACCATCCCTATACCCCCACAGCTGTGAGATTCCGGTGCTGCAGGGGTTAATATAAGTCACTGGAGCTGTCACAGGCATTTGCCAAATGTGCAGACTATGCCCGTACTTTCTGCGCCCTTCTCCATTCATGAAAACTGTGCTTTTGCTTTCCACAAAGCACTCTATGAATGGAGGAGTCAGTCCTTTCTTTTATCTGCCTGCCCTCCATTCATAGAGCTCTTATCATTGCAGGAAGTGATAGTACAACTTTTAATAATGAAGCAGTGGGGCAGAAAGGACGGGCATAGGCAGAACCTTTGATGAGAGCATGTGAGATATACAATGGCTCTTACTGACCCCCCAAGTGCTGGAAGCTCACAGCTGCAGGGGTATCTGGAGAAACAAAGGAATTATGATTTCACAAGGGACACTTTTCATTTGATGTAAGTATCATCCCTGGTGATGCTAAACAAATATATAGTATTTAACTAAACTTAAAAATTAACTACATGATGCATTATTCTTTATATATGTAGCAAATTCATGGTTAGCCTGCTAGGTACATTTAGTTTTTGGCTCCTTCTGTAGTCAGGGGAGCAGTGTTTGTTTGGTCTGGCCTGTTCAGGTTTTCACAGGCTGGGAGTTTGATTGCATACTCCTGCCTCTGGAAGACGTTTCTGGAACTTAGGGATGGAGAATTAAAAAAAAAAACAGCCTGACTATTGAGCAGGGCCCAGGAGGCTAGGATGTTGGTAAATAGTCTGGAAACCTGAGTCTTTTTCCCTGCTGAGGGAATGGAACTGTGAGCTGAAAGGAGAAGGGCTGTTTGACTGGATGCTGGACTGCTCTACAAGCGGCTGGACCTATGGAGTGGCGTTAAACCTTGGATTGGTGTTAAACCTAATTCATCGTCCCAAGTCATGAACCAATGGACTGTTCCAGTCTGCCTTTACCTGTTCTGCATCCTACTCCATCGTCTTCACCCGTGAACTTGTGGACTGTTCTAGTCTGCCTTTGCATGTTCTCAAACCCAGTTCATGGTCCCCAACCATGAACCCTTTGACTGGTCCAGTCTACCTGTGCTTGTGCTACTGTTACTAAGAGAGAATTGTCCCCTGCTAACAATATCTAAAAGTTTTGGAGCAGCTAAAAAAACATAAAATCGGTGCTTTCAGTGGGATGAATTTTGGACAAATTAATGAGGCTGCACATTGAATGTAACTATGGCATTTATCTGTACCATAATAATGCAAGTAGTAATCAGTACATATATCTCTCCTGTTTAATTTTGTGTGTGAATTGATTAGAATGACAAAGAGGTCACAGTATTGACCGAGAAAGCTGCCACAATAATACAGATGGATGGGACAGTGGAGTAGAAAAGGAGCATAGTACTGTCAAAGGACTAATAACATTCCTTGCCTAATAAAGCCAATTTGATGTGTTGGTACAATGTGTTAAGGCGTACAACTTACCGGGTGATCTAAATCTAAGTCTGGATCAAACTTGGTAACCAAATGGTGACACTTGTTCAATTCTGAAATTTTAGTGGGAAACCAATGAACTGTAAAGCAAAAAGAGGCATTGTTGCAATCAGGTCTGGCAACAGGAAAACCTGGACCTGGAACTTCCAGCCAGGCTAGGGAATAAGATCATTACATGCATACACAGCTACACAACTTATTTTAAGCTTTATAGTGGTATTTAACCCTGGTAGTGTTTTAGTTTAACACAATTTATACCCCAGCACTTGCAGTTTATGGCTTTCAATGCTGTTGGCTCCTGCTCTCTTAGTTCTGCTTCTCTGAACTTCTGGTCTTCACAGGAAAGCATTAACAGTTGACAGTGCAGTCTCAAGGAAATCTTTTAGCTTGAAAAAGGGAGGAGGAGGAGGATGGAGGAGCAGGGGAGTGCCATCAAAGACTACAGGGCTGTGTGTTTCTATTGATACACACAGGGTAGGGAGACAAAACTCTGGTCCCTGCATGCATGGGTAGCTCTATAGCATGCAGCAAGAGAACGTAGCTACCCTGAAACAGGAAACCTGAGGAAACTGGTACTGTAAGAGAGGCAAAGCTTAGATAAAGAAGCTTTATACTCAGCAAATGATTACATTAGCTGTTGAAAGTGCTTAAAAATGAGCATTTGGTTATCATTTTCTGTTCCGTCAGCTGATACTATTTTGCACTGCTATCCACTGAAATCAGGTTTTATCTCTAATAACATAGTGTCAGGGAATGGCTGCAACAATCAGTTATTCACCATCGTAAAACAATCAGACTGGGCACATCTCTGCAAGACAAATGATAGCAGGTAATGATCAGGACAGAACATCTGAACTGCACTTGTCCTCCACTGCGTATTACAAGGGACAAAGGTCCCTGCTACTATACTCCTATTGTTTAAGATCAAAACTGAGGGCTGAAGACTTTCCTTATTGAGCCATGACTCCCTTTCTACATTTCAGAGGTACACATGTGACCCACTGTTAATTTTGTTCAGCCCAGTCTAGACATGTACATACCTTTCATCTCTTTAGTAGTCCTAACATCTTCTGACACTCTTTTGATGGAGCTCATTAGTGTGTTGAGATCGGAGCGATGAACCTCACACCGTACAAAATATTCCACATCTGGGGCTGATGATGATGTTTTCTTTCCAAGTCGAGTCTCCAGGTGCTGTATTTTGGCTTCAAATGTCTGTAATACAAGAAAATTTACAATAAAAACGTGTCAGGGTTTTTTTAGATTTTAAAGGATAAAATATGAAGTTTATTGGTTACAGGGTCACATGAATGTTTATCAACCTCAGGGCTGTAGAACAGGAAAACTGGTTTTGCAAGATACACTATAAAGACTATAAATGTAAATGACATCATATTATCTAAAAGCAAATAAAACGGTGTTGCGCTAATATCAATAGTACTAAGGACACAATAATTCGAAGAGTGGGGAGACAGAAAAAATAACCCCAAAACAAAGGTGATAAGTATAAAGGCCTGAATCCAGACCTAATTAGGTGCAATATGAACTGTGACAAAGACAACGTGAGTAATAATCAGCAAGTGAACATAAATAATACATAAAAATGTAAAGGCCTGAACCCAGACCAAACTAAGTGCAATATAGACTGTGATGAAATACAACGTGAACAATAGTCACCAAGTGAACATAAATAATGTATTCAACATAATAGGACTAACACATTTTAAATAAAAGTGCACAAAAAACTGTGCCAAAATCAAATGGCAAAAAATATGTGCAAAACTAATCATACAAGGTGCATGAAACTATAAATGCATGAAACTATAAATGCATCATGAATGATACATAAAAATGTAAAGGCCTGAAACCAGACCAAACTAAGTGCAATATGGATTGTGATGAAAACAACGTGCACAATAATCAACAAGTGAACATAAATGATGTATTCAACATAATAGGACTAACACATCCTAAATAAAAGGGCACAAAAGGCTCCCTGCAAAGAAAACTGTGACAAAATAAAAAAGCAGAAAAATATATGTTTCAAACTAATCATACAAGGTGCATGAAACTAAAAATGCACCTTATAATCAGGATTGATGCCAGTGAAAAATGCACAGTGGAAATAAATGTGCGTCGATAAGCACAAAAAATAATTAAAGCAACGTGACATCAAAATAAACATAAGTGATCATCAAATCGGCATAAAGTCCATGTAAATAGTTTTTTTTCCTTGTGCTAGTGGTGTCTAGGTCTAGGTGTTTGCAGCTTTTTTCAATAGTCCTATCTATACCTATAGCAGCGCAGAAGATTTTTTTTTATCTAAAAGGAAAATAGGAAAGTGTTGTTTTTACTATTCTATATGGCCCAGGCGTAAGATGGAAAATTATGGTGCAGGATTTATACAGAGATTGTTGGAAAAGTCATAATTAGGTTATGAAATTGATCTCTGGATAAATAACACCTCTATCACAAGTATCACATAATTAAAATTATAGGATACTTAAGATTAGTATTACAAATAATTTCAAACACCCCAGAAGAACATAGCTATACACCCAATAAGTGAAATAACATATTTAAATTAAACTAGGGAAATAAAAAAATATATATCAACTATAAGATTAAATTGAATAAAATCCAAGTTTTATTCCCAGAGGACCTAATATAGGGCTTTCTAGTCTTACAGTGCCATCTGATGGAAAAGTGAATCCAATGACTATGCAAACAATTAACTAATCAGTAATATTTCCCTGAAGGTCCTACTGGGAATGTGGCTCCTAATTCAACACCAATCACTTTCTAGGTAATGTATAATTACCTTGAAAAAAGTAATCTTACTCCTGAATATAACTTACTATAACATATGTCCTTATTTGTGTGTTAAATTTGATTTTACCTGTCACTTACAGTGCCACAATCCCCTAAGAAAAAGGTAATAACACAGCCTGTAGATAGACTTGACCCCTTTTATTCTGCTGCAGAGAAAGAAAAGGGGATGAAATGATAAATGCAGACCAAGTTGTCTGCTAGGTTAGTTATATAATTGGTACTCTGTACCCTTGTTGTGATACCTACAAGTGGACAGCAAATTATTAAATCCATCTTACTGTTAGGCATAAGATTTTAGCTGTATAAATCTTTGTTTTACTTGTGGAATGTACATTTTATGTGTCTGTGTCATACTATTAATCCTGCTGCTATATGTGGTTGTTAGTGACTTAATTGTTAAATAAATCTTCTTTTATTTTTCTATTTCCATAGTCCATACTTTCACACCATTTTATTGTGCTTAAACATATATCTGCATAGAGAACAAAATTACTGATTAATTATTTGGTCAGCATAATTATATTTAACCATATATTTCATAATGGAGACACCCTAATATATCGAACAATTAAACAATAAATATCCCTTACCTAATTAATTGTTGAAGGCACCCTAATATATCGATAGATTAAACAATCGATAATGCTGACTTAATCATTCAAACTTCCTGACTAACAAATATTAAATATAGTTACATTTAAAATGTCAAGAAACCCACATAATTAAAAACTATAAATAAATGCTGGTTTACACACTGTTCATACATACTGAGTCACTATGGGATTCATTTTCTGTATTCTGCAAAAAACCTGGTTGATCCTGCTGTCCTCTATCTCCCCCTTCTGTCCATGTCCCCACTGCAGTTGGGGATTTTGTAGAGCAGTGTTGGCAGCTAGTGCACATGCTCAGTTTTAAGTGTATTTTCTACCTTGAGCATTTCCTCCTTATCATATCTGAGCAACCCATGTGACTATAGAGTCACTCACGTGGGTATATACACACTGGTAAATGACAGTCCACTCTCTCTCTCTCCTCCTCCATGCCCACTAACCAGCTAAACACATTGGGGGCGGGATATTACATCTTAACTGATGATGGCGTCAGCTCCCTGTTTAAGGCACAGGTTGGAGGGTGTAACACAGCTTGTCACTGACAGAAATCCACCCACACCATGTTATTGCTAAAAAAAGAATAACAATTTAACTTCAATTATACAGTGTTTCAAAAAGAATGATCTGGTTTACATTATAGGTAAAGTTGATCCAGGGAATATCTGATTGCTTCTCATGAGATCAGGAAAGAATTTTTTTCCCTGCAGGAGCAAATTAGATCATGCTTTACTGGTTTTTTTTGCCTTCCTCTGAATCAACTGTGGGTATAGGATTATAACTTTTTTTTTTAATGGTTTAACTGGATGTACTTTTGTCTTTTTTCAGCCAGACTAACTACAGTATGTAACTATGTAATTTTAAAACCATATATATCTGTGAAACCATGCATCGCCAATGATTGAAACCTGTACTGCTTGAATGGGCGTGGCCCAGAATTACAAATGATGGTTGCTAGATACCATTACTAGTGCCCAAATCGAAGATAACCTCAGTCATTAACAACATGGCATCTATGCAACAGAAGGCATTTTGTGTTCTCCAGTTTATCAAGACGTGATAACGGTGCAGCGTGCGCATCAACAGCATTTTGGGATTGATCCACCAGTAGCAAAGAACATTCATTGTTGGTATAAACAATTCGAAGAATCAGGGCATTTATGTAAGCGGAAGAGTCAAGGGCAACCATGCACTTTAGAGGAAAATGTACAACAAATTCAAGAGGCTTTTCAGCGAAGCCTGCACAAGTCGTCGTGTTAGCCGAGAACTTTCGATCCCTCAATCAACTGGTGGCGTGTGTTAAGATGACGTTTGTTTCTGAGTTTGGAGCATTTCCCACAACTTAATGAAGACTAAAGATTTCATTTTTCAGCAAGACGCAGCACTCCAGATTAGCACAACCACGTTCATCGGTTTCTAACTGAAGCATTGCCTCAACATTGGATAGGTCGTACTACACTCTTGGCCTCCATGATCTCCAGATGTTGCACCTGGTGACTATTTTTTGTGGGGATATGTAAAATGATGTGTTTATGTTCCACCACTATCCGCTGACTTGGATGAGCTCAAAAGCAGAATCATGGATCTAGTTACTTCTGAGGAAGAAGGCACTCTCAGACACATTGGAGACTAATTCAGCTATCGTCTTTATTATTGGTGCAGCAGGTAGAGGGCACATAGAGCATTTATAGCACAGTAAGTGAAATTTCAGGACATTTATATATAATTTATAGTTTGTTATGTAACTGTATCACATTTTCATTATTAAATATAACTTTTTGAAATCGGGACATTCTTTTCGAAACACACTGTATAATTGTATGACAGTTTAAAACAGTTTATTAATATTATTATTTATTTTTACTCAGTATCCCAAAGATTGGTTTATTTATTTTACATATGTTACCAATAGCAGAAGACTAGAAGCTCCTTCTACCACTGTTTCCCTGCAGCTTTGATAGGGTTGCCCATAGTAATCAGACTCTATTCAGTTTCTAGACCAAGTTTGGAAATAAGAGATATATCCTAAATGGTTGTTTTGTGCAATGCAGATATTCATTTCAAACACTTTTATAAATTAAATCAACTGACCAACACAATGGTTTTAAATGGTCATTGTTTTAAATACACTTAAGAAATTGATTAGCTACCTGTTCCTTGAGCACCATTAAAATCCAATTCTTCTTTTTTAAAAATGTGTTCATAGAAATGTGCTTTCGTTCCTCTGGTCCCCATTAATGCACCTCTCTCTGTGTTGTAGCAGAGGATCAGAATTCACATAGTCATCTAAAGAAGACTGTTATCAGAACTCGAAAGGGAAAATTTTAGTCTTCTTACTTTTTATTAACGTGGTTATAAAGGTTTAAGGATTTTACCTTAATGCATTATCTGCATTAAGGTAAAAAACCTTCTGTGTTTAATTCCCACCCCATCCTAAATACTTACCTGAGCCTGATCTCAATCCAGTGCTGTTGCCGAGAGCAGCGTCTCTCTCTGTTTTCTCCATCCTCACTGGACATGAAGGCAGCATTGGGAGTGATTGGCTCCTGCTGCTGTCAATTAAATGCTGTGATAAGGGAGCAGGGGGCATGGCCATGCCACAATATGTGTGTCTGTGGACACAGACAGTGTAGCTTGGGTTCAAGCCTGTATGAATGCTCCCATAGGAAGAGGCTTACCATAAGGGCACTCACCAAAGAGGAGAAGCCCAAAGTGCCTCCAGCGGACCCCAGAAAAAGGAGGATCAGGGTTGTTCTGTGCAAAACCATTTCACAGAGCAGAAAAGTATAGCATGTTTCTAATTTAAAAAAAAAATGTTTACAATCACTTTAAGGTGTTTTTACTCGTTTTTAAGGATGCAACAGACTTTAAACAGATCCTAAGGATTACAACATCTGCTTTCAACTACCCTGGACCTGTTCTTGTGCCCTTCATTAGCTCACTATTTTCACCATCTCATGAAAGTGAAAAGTCTCGACCAGAGACATACCTGTACATCACTGGACTTCAAGTGGTTATAGCGGGATGATGGCCACAGCTGCAGGCACCATGAAGAGTAAGAAAGCATGGTAAGGTAATCCTTTGGTAAGCCGTAAGTACACCAGCGGTGTGGGTCCTGGTCATTCAGGATGAACGGGGATGGAGCCGTCAGCTGTCAGCTTTGAAAATTTGAAAATGGGGCCAAAACCAGCATGGACCGCAAGGAAGACAGGGACTCGGTGGGTGACCAATGGCAGAGCAGGAAAATGTCAGGTGACGCGTCACCTTCGAAACGCGTCACCTGACATTTTGCTGCTTTGCCATTGGTCACCCGCCGAGTACCTGTCTTCCTTGTGGTTTTGGCGCCATTTTCAAACTCACTGCACTGCTGACAGCTCCATCCCGGTTCATTCTGAACGACCAGGACCCACACCGCTGGTGGACTTGCGGCTTACCAAAGGATTACCTTACCATGCTTTCTCACTCATGTTTGTGAGTAGTTTTAACACCCTATGTTATTCATAAAATAATAACCCTCTACACTTAGATTGGCGCCCCCTTCTGTCTGTTTTCATCTCCTGCAGAGTACTGCTTCGCTCTATGGGGATCTGCCTTCGTCTGCCATACACCACTTAGGATCCCTGGATTGTGGACTTTTATGTCTTGTCTGTCATTTTTTATTGTATTATCTTTTATTGTATCATTATTGATTTTTATTATCATTCTTTACATATAACCGCTATCCCTCCCTCTTTTATATTTTATATTGACCATCCACCATATTTAGAATTTTATTAGTTTGGTCCCCTCCCAGCGGTGATTTGTTCTTTTGTTCTCTATATTGTTATACTGTATACTATATACTATATGATGGCTAGTTTGATAGTGTGCTTGGGATATTCTACTGTGAGTTTATATATACAGTATATAAATATATATTTATATTATATATGGTATCATGGTGATTTGTCTTTTGTGCTGTGTAAAAGCAGAAAAGTGATACTTGTAGTGTGAGATGTCCTGTACTGTCTTTGAGATAGTCAGTGATGTGCCCTCTGGCTGGGATTGGGAGGCAGACAGCAGTAATGTAATTTCCCCGTGTATGTGCCAGCTATCTTGTGCTGTCCTTGCTCTGGTAATGCGATCAGTGCTGTCACATTAGTGGTAATGCATTGATGTGCAGATAAGTGCCACACAAATAAAGCAGGAGGAGCAGCATTGCAGTGCCTCCAGCATACACCTTGTACCAAGCTGTATTAACCCTTCCTTGTGTAGCACCTTATCTCTGCATGTTGTTAAAGTGTATGTTGTCTTAAATATTTATTTTTTTCTATGTGTGTTCACAAATATTTGTATTCAATAAATCATAGTCTCTATCATTTTGATGTACATTTTCTTTCTGAAGTACCTGGTTTATCCTGCCAGTCACCTTTGTTCCTTGTTCTAAACTGACCTCACAAAGCACAGAAGCTGATCTTGTTTTGCGTTGTCAGTTTTCATCCTTTGCCAGGCCATTCAGAGGTACAGGACACTGTGCAGACACACAACATGCCTGTATTGCATAGTTTGTTCAGCCACTACACCCCCTCATTGTGATAGACTGCCTTTTGAACACGCCCCATGCCCAAGCACAGCCTGCATTGTGCCTCCGGCTGAACAGATTATGGAATACAGGCACAGTGTTTGTCTGTACAGTGTCCAGTAACCCCACCCCCCACTATTAAGAAGATAAGATGCATGGTCACATGACAGAACGTTTTTAACCACTTGCCCTCCAGAAGATTTACCCCCTTCCTGACCAGGACATTTTTTGCGATATGGCGCTGCGTTACTTTGATGATTGTGCGGTCATGCAATGCTGCCCCCAAATAAAATGTATGTCCTTTTTTCCTACAAATAGGGCTTTCTTTTGATCACCTCTGCGGTTTTTTTATTTTTTGCGCTATAAACAAAAAAAATTAAAAAATTAAAATTCTTCATAAATTTAGGCCAAAATGTATTCTGTCTATGCTAAAAAAATCACAATAAGTGTAAATTAATTGGTTTACATGAAAGTTATAGTGTCTACAAATGGCGGTATACATTACATACCGAAAAAAAAAAAATTTCATACTAGTAATGGCGGCAATCAGAGACTTATAGCGGGACTGTGGCGGGCATTCTGACACTGGGTGGAAACTGACTAACTGCCACTGACATCTCCAGTGACACTAATACAGTGATCAGTGCTAATAAAAAGGTCCTGTACTGTACTAATGACACAGGCCAGGGAGGGGTTAACATCTGGGACGATCAAAGGGTTAACAGTGTGCTGTGTGCGTTTTACTATGTGTGCTGTGTTGTGTATTACTTGGGAGACATGCTGCTTTGTATCTCTCTGCTGTGCAGAGAGATACAAAGCAGGATGTCTATGCTGACAGAAGAGAGATCTCTGTTCCTGGATGGGAATTGCTGGCCAGAACCCAGTGATTAACATATCCAGCAGCCAAAAGCGGCACAGGTAGAGCGGCACATGCGCGCTCCCCCTACCTAGAAATACAAATTCACTTATTATAACGTGATTTTGCGCAGTGGATCCGCCCTGTAGCAGTAAATCTGCTATGGGGCGTCTCTTAAGTGATTAACCTTGTAAAACAGGTAAGAAAGATCTTTTCTGAAAATAAACAAAATCAGATATGGTGCTTGCATATCTATAACTGTAGGAGAAAGTGTCTATAACATTGTATGTTCACAATTACTTTAACCACTTCCCATCCGCCCTACAGCAGAAGTACTTCTACAGGGTGGCACAGGTGCGCAAAATCACGTACATATACGCGATTTTGTATTTCCCGCCATTCGCGGCCTCGGCTCTCAATCACCTGGTCCTGACCAGTGATTACTCTCCAGTTTCCGGTGATTGCCAAGCATCTCTGAAGGGGGGGGGAGAACTGTTTGCAAGCAAAACAGTTCTCTCCCCTGTCAGATCCTGCACACTGCTTTGCATGGATGTGCATAGCTTACAGTGAAGCATGCAAACACAGCACACAGTAAAACAACACACAGTTAACCCTTTGATCACTTCAGATGTTAACCCCTTCCTGCCCAGTGCCATTAGTACAGTGTCAGTGCTTTTTATTAGCACTGATCACTGTATTGGTGTCACTGGGGATGTCAGTGGCACCAAGTCAGTTCCCCCCAGTGTCAGAATGTCCGCTGCAGTCCTGCTATACTAGTAAAAATAAAAAATAAAAAAATCCCAGTATATATACCGCCATTTTCACATAAACCAATTAATTTACACTTATTGGGATTTTTTTTAAGCAAAGACATGTAACAGAATACATTTTGGCCTAAATGTATGATGAAATTTGATTTTTGAAATTTTTTTTACAGGACATGTTTAATAGTAAAAAGTAATAAATATAATATTTTTTCTCAAAATTGTGAGTCTTTTTTTTTTATAGCGCAAAAAATAAAAACCGCACAGGCGATCAAATATCACCGAAAGAAAGCTCTATTTGTGGGAAAAAAGGACATACATTTCATTTGGGTGCAGTATTGCATGACCACGCAATTGCAATGCAAGCCATACAAAGCAGTGTGCAGGAGCTGACAGGGGAGAGATCTGTGTTGTTTATACACAGGTCTTTCCCGTCGGTAATACTTGGTGATCACCGGGTGCCGGCGAGGAATCACCGACCAGGACCTGGTGATTGACAGCCGAGGCCACGATTGGTCCCCTACCTGGAACTGCAAAATCACATATATATATACACATGATTTTGTGCACCCATGCCACCCTGTAGCACATATAGAGAAAGAGAGAGAGAGTATGAAAAAGTATATGAGTGTATATATAGTATATGAACATCTTACAAAGTATAAACGTAGTCCTAATAAATCATCATATTGGATCTACATCAAAATGGAAAAAACATTTATGAACAGTGTTGAAGGCCTTCAGCAACATCTGTCTTTCACATATAATACAATTGTAGAGCTACCCCGAAGGAGCCGCTGTTGATAATGCGTCCTCTGCTTTACTACAACTGTCTAATCTGCTCAGTCCCAACTGTGGTTTTTAGGGTTAGGCTATTACTCTAAAAATGCACAGGAATGTGGCCACAAATAGTTTGGTAGTAAATCACTTGAATGTAACAAGGCAATTCAGCACAATACTGTGCAAATCAACAAACAGATAAATAGGTAGACAAAAAAGCACCATGATAGAAAATTGGGCAATGTATCCCTAATTTGCACTTAAAATACCTATAGCACTACTAAATAACCTCAATCAGTTCAAAAGAATCAAAAAGGGTCCTGGTGTACACTTTATGCAACCCCAACAGTGGGCGTGTGTATGTGTTCTTAGAGTGGGGTTACCCCTGGAGGTGGTGAAAGTACCTGGCACCTAGTAGTTAAAATTGGCTGGCTTTTTTTTTGTGGGGGGCCCTTCTTTAGGTGGTGCTCTGTCCCTTTAAGAATTTTAATAGGTCACAAAAGCAAAACCACTAAGTAGGAGAAATTTCTGTTTTGGCTAACAGTGTGTGTGCTGGATGGATCTTGACACAGGCCGCAGTCACTCCAATCCTCCAGAAGCAGCAACTCTCTCTCTCAGTATCTGAAGGCAGCTACAATAGGCCCAGGTGCAGGTCCGTACCCTCTCCCTTACGTTGGGGTACAGGCACAGCAACAGCAAGTATAAACCAGTACCCCTTTCAGACTATTCCTCCCATAATCCTTGGCTCTTGTATATTAGTCCTCTCTAAATCTCCTATTCCCTCTACTCCCTCTCCTGCTGTCTAACAGGCTCTGCTCTGCTGTTGCCAGAAGGGAGGCGGGAGTGGAGGATCGAACTTACACCACCCATTCTGCTACTGTGCTGCAATGAAGCTCTGTGAGAGGTGGTGGCTGCATAGACACACAGCTTAGTGATCCTCCCAACATGAGGTGTTCCAGTAGGGGAGTAGACAGGGGGAGGAGGTTGAGCAGGGGGACAGCAGAGTCCACACACACCCACAGCTGCTCAGTTTTCTCTTTCTGCCAGCACAGCTCTGCACACTTGGCAGGGGGTGGTCAAGCAAGGGCAGAATCACACAGAAAGACAGATGCCACCCGGATACACAATTTTAACATCTCTAATATTGACAGTAATTCACAACTTCTGCCATGTGAGTCAAATAATTAAAAACACCTATGCAGACTTCCTGGCCCCAAAGGATGGCGTTATGTAACTAGTTAACATACACACCCGCAGTGGTCCACATAAACGGGGTGCGATTGTGATGTGGTGCAGAATTTGCACAGAAAATGCTGTGAATTCCGCAACGCATCAGTGTAAACCCAGGCTTAAAGAAAACCAAACCCTCCTATTGTGGCAGCACCCAATATTGCAGGGTTCCCCTTTAAACTTTAACATTTCTAACAGTATCTGCTTGCAAAGCAAGGTGTTCAGCTCACTTTCCCCCCTCCCTTATTTCCTGTAAAGTAATGTGTACCAGCCTGTAGCTAGCACCCTTATCTATAGCTGGAATTTAAGGCTATATTCTGCAGAGTTTAGAAAGTCTTTTGAATGTATAGAAAGTGAAAGGGGAAAAATATGCAGTGTGACGTAATTATTGGTATATATGCTTGTAAGAAGTGGATACAACTCACTCGGATTTGCAGGCACGAGCCCGGATGGGTCAAACGGCGCTGTTTTTAATAAATCACTTGTTTTCCTCAAGGTCCGTGTCTGGAGTTTCCTGGTTTTCCAAAATTACTACTACACTATCCTTTTGTAGCCAAACACAGTGCAATCTTAGATCTGAAATTGCCATGGTGCTGCACATACGATCAGATATGACACCAGCCATTTGAGTGACAGTGATCGTCAGAGGAATGCCTTAGGCCCTGTTCACATCTCTCCATTTCGGCTGTCATGCATTTTGGCTTGTGTTTTTTAAGTGTTTTAGTGTGTTTTACATGGGTTTTCATGCTTAGAGCATTTTTGTTGTTAACCAGCGGGCATGCTTCTTAGTGACAGCATGAGGGAATGTGCTTCCTAAACGTACGGAATTGATGAGGCATGGCTGTATTTACACCCCTGTTTGCGGTTTTCATTGTATCTGGCAGGAGATGGTTGTAACCTGTATCCAGGGGAGATGCCTGTAACCATGGGATGACAAGCTGCCGTGTGCTCACCCACAGCAAGTTGAAAATGTATGCAAATTTCATTAAAAAGTACAACATGTGCATTTTTCAAGAGACTCCAATGGTCCAGAAAACACATATAAATGTAAAATTGTACATGTCTCATTCTTAACAAAGCAGTGATCAGATGTGAATGGCATCACTGGGCTTTACAAAAATGCACATAAAAACGCAAGGGTGTGAACAAGGCCAATACACTGCACATGTCCTGGTAAACAGAAAATGTCACATTGATATGATTAATTAATAATTATTAATTTAATTATAATTTAATAACATTTATTGAACATTTCTAACTTTCTTTTGGTAAATACTTAAAGTGGTTGTAAAGGGTGAAGGTTTTTTACCTTCCTGCATTCTATGCTCAAAGGTAAAAAACATTCTATGTGCAGCAGTGCCCCCAGCCCCCTCAATACTTACCCAAGCTTCATTGCGATCCAGCGATGTGAATGAAAGCCTCGGCTGTCCTGTGTCTCTGCCTCCTCAATGGCTCCCGCTACTGTCAATCACAACCAGTCAGCCAATGAGGAGAGAGAGGGGGTGGGGTTAAACCACGGCTGTGTGTGAATAGACACGAGGAGCAGTGGGTGCCCCCATAGCAAGCTGCTTGCTGTGGGGGCACCCAACAGGAGGGAAGGGCCAGAAGAGCCTGTGGGGGACCCAAGAAGAGGAAGATCCAGGCTGCTCTGTGCAAAACCAAAACCACTGCATGCAGTAGGTAAGTATAGACATATTTGTTATCCCAGCAGACTTACTGGCTGGATCCCCAGATGAAAACAGAAGACAGAAAGCATAAAAAAGAAAACAAATGCAGCCATGACATCTAAGAATTGCTAAGCAGCAATATAAGATATGTTTTCTTTTGAGTTTTAGTCACCAGTCACACCACTGCGATTTAAAATCGCACGATTTGTGTGCAATTTCAAGGTGATTTCAGGTGCGATTTCTGAAGAGTTTATTGCTACTTGTGAAGATTTTCAAAAATTTATTGCAGTGCGATTTCCATTATATTCTATGTATGTGAAATTGCAACAAAACTGCAGAAAAAGTAATGCAAGAACTACTTTAGAAATCGCGCTGCAGCAAACTGCAAATGTTAAGACACCGACATTCACATTCATTAGATGCGATTTCAGGTTAATTTCAATTCCCACATTGCACCTGAAATCGCACCGGTATGACCGGGCACTAATACTGCTTTAAATTGTTAAATTATTGAGACCTCAGCAGACATACAACGTTGGTGGGTTCAATGTGCGGGTATCTTTAAGATGAAATACTGCTAGTAAGCCTTTATACATACTAGTAGAATCTGAGTTTTGGTAAAAGAAAAGAAATAGTCATATTGGCAAAGAGCATCTGTGTGTGTTTTCTTCCTTTCATGTAAGGGTGTGCCAGAAACAATTAATTCATGTTTGTCTGTGTCTTTGTAAAAAAGACAAACTCCCCAACATAATTAAAACCTTCAGACTTACGGCATCTCTGAAAATGTCATTTTACCAAGGTCACCGTGACTTCATGACATAACCCTATAGACCAGGCAGGATGTCCGTACCATGACATAATGCAGGCATGAGTCACATCCTCCTGCCTGAGGAATAAAGTATCACTTTTTATTTTAGGAGTCTGAAGTCTATACTGGCGAATGTGATTTGTATCTTAAACATATTGCCAAAGCCATTCAAATCATCTTGAATCACAGGCAGTTCTTCTACTGTTATACTGAACGCTGCAGTTAATGAAGCACATTCCGGCAAATTACTATCCCCAGTATGAATACTTGTACTGTGGTCTACCTGTATATTGGAAAAATAGAAAGAATAGAAATATTGTTTCTAAAGGTTCAGGTGCTGGGAGTGATCCTGCCTTCACTACCTTATGATTCACATACCTGGAACAAGCATGGAGCCAGTAAAATCTGGAAACGAACATCTAACGTACTTATCCCAAAAATTGGAATCATTCTCGAAGACTCACTAGTTAGTGAAATCAGGATCAAGATGACAGCGCCAGAGACTGCCCCCCTATGAGAAAGGCAGTTAATTTTTCTTTTATCTTCACAGACTCTTTTTAACCCCTTGGCGCCGGCGCCTCCCAGCCCTTTAAGGGTTCTAGAAGCCTGGAGACGGGGCAGGGTTTTAGGGTCATGTGACCGCCGTGATTCGCTGTCACGGCGGTCACATGATCAGGAAAGGTCCCAATCGAAAGAGGACATCGGGACCTTTCCGTGAGTACCGAACATGTGGCAGGAGCGCACAGGGTGCACGCTCTCAGCACATATGGTTTTTTTAATAGAACGCAAATGTGAGGCCGCTCAGCGTCTAGGCCCAGATGCCGGGAGGCCGCACATTTGCGCTTTCGGCCAGCGCCAAGAGGTTAAAGAAGAATCCCAGGTATGGATATATTACACTAGTTACATTAGTACAGCTTGAACCAATGTAACTTTCTATATACCATACCTGGCTGATGCCCCAGGAATCTGGAAATCACTGAAGTAGATACGACTACTCCAGTGATCTCCCTTTGCTTCCGGGTGTCATGCTTAACCCTGATGCAGGTGGTCAGATACTATAGCTAGCTTCTGTGTTCTTCCCCTATAGCAGGAGCACTGAATTAAAATTCACGGCGGTCCGGTTGGTAATATTTTCTTTCTGCAGAGGTCCGAAACTCATTTTTCTTCTATGGACTCAGGTCTTTCACATCACAGCCCCCTTTACATTAATGTCCTCAACCCCCCCTTTCCCATCTCAGCCCCCCGTACATCACAACTCCTTTTCACATCAGAGCCCCCCAACAGTGCAGCCCAGCTTACATCACAGCCCCCCTTCACATCACTGTCTTTCCTTGATATCACAGTCCCCCTTGCAATCATAATCCCCCATATCACAGCTCCCCTCTCCTGATATCACAGACCCTTCATATCACAGCTCCCCCTCTAACATCACAGCCCCCCATATCACAGCTCTCCTCACATCACAGCCCCCCATATGACAGCTCTCCTTCTCACATCACAGCCCCCCAGTATTATAGCTCCCCCCTCTCACATCACAACTCCCGCCTATCACAGACTCCCATTTCACAGCTCCCCCCCCTTCACGCCACAGCCCCCCATATCACAGCTCTCCTTCTCACATCACAGCCCCCCAGTATTACAGCTCCCCCCTCTCATATCACAACTCCCTCCTATCACAGCCCCCCATATCACAGCTCCACCCTCATGTCAGAGCCCCCCATATCACAGCTCTCCTCACATCACAGCCCCCCATATCACAGCTCTCCTTCTCACATCACAGCCCTCCAGTATTATAGCTCCCCCCTCTCACATCACAACTCCCTCCTATCACAGACTCCCATTTCACAGCTCCCCCCCTTCACGCCACAGCCCCCCATATCACAGCTCTCCTTCTCACATCACAACCCCCCAGTATTACAGCTCCCCCCTCTCATATCACAACTCCCTCCTATCACAGCCCCCCATTTCACAGCTCCCCCCTCATGTCAGAGCCCCCCATATCACAGCTCCCCCTCTAAAAGCCCCCCCATTTCACAGCTCCCCCCTCTCACTTCTCAGTCCCCATAACACAGCTCCCCCCCTCTCACTTCACAGCCCCCCATATCACAGCTTCCCCTTCGCACTTCACAGCCCCTCATATCACAGCACCCCCCTCATCACAACTTGTACCAACTTGCCGCTGCTGAACTCAGAGCAGAGAGGAGGACGGGAGGCATAGAAGGTTTCCACTGATGGCAGGAGCTCCCATCTCTTCCTGATAAAAAGCGAGTGACCCACATGGTAGGTTGGCTCCCCGCCCCTGCTCCCCTGTAGACCTGCAATGTTTCCCGCCCTCCTCCCTTCTCTGAGTTCAGCAGAGACAAGCCGGTACATTCAGATGAGGAGTCCTTCCTTCCATTTCTCCTGCCCTCTTCCCTATTGGAATTCATCAGTAGCAGCGATGACGGCCGTAGATCCATAGTCAAAAGGCAGGCAGAGTTCATAGAATAGGCTACATCTGACCAGAGGTTGTCAATGAGGAAATCCAAATTAGCAGAGCAGGGCAGACAAACAGAGCTTGCAGCATATGTAACCAGCACTATCACAAGCATGAGACTGCAGGCTTGGCAGGTTTACACCAGGTTTGGGATCCACCCAGAGACTGGCCATATTAATCACCCTGCAGGTGGACAGACAGACATAGATGCATCAAAGTCAAAACCAAGATGCTGGAAAGAGACTGGGAGCCATGATGGAGCAAGAGCGCTAGACACTCCTGACACCGTGTCCCTCACTGAGCTGCTGCCCTTCTGCATTCTGAGCACAAGAGGTCGGCCACTTGGCACAGGCACCATAAATGCAAAGTAATCTCTGTTTGGATGAGGAGGAGAGGCGGTGTGATGACATCACACTCTCCATCTCATCCAATCACAAAATGATTTGCACTCTTTTAAAAAAAGCAAAGTATTTTCTAATAGCCAGTTCACATAAATGCAAATTGGATGTGTTATGAGCCGCATCCAATTCTCATGACATGTGAAAGAATATTGCTTTCTTTTGTGCCTGTTCGCATATGTTTGGTGCGGATTAAAAGAGTCTTGTCACTTTTCTGAGCAGTGCAGTCCGGTTCAGGTTTGAACTCAGGCTCATTGACTTCTATGGGAACCGCTTCTGAATCGTACTGAATGTCATCAGTTTATGAACACAATTTCAGCACGTTTTTCTCTCTTCAAATCCTTTACTGCATCTGAACTGGCCCTAAACTGCTGAACAACTGCTTTGTAATTTGCATGTGAAAAGAGACCTTCAAAACCGCACTGTACATGTGTGATTCCAGCCTAAATGGTGCCTGTATAGAAATGCCCGTAGCAAAAAAGAAAGAAGAAATGGCGCAGGGCATACATGACTAGGCCCAGAGTGGGGAAGGAGGAACAGAAAGGGTTAAGGCAGATCCAAGGGGTTTGTTTTGATAGTGGGGGTATTTGGTTGGTGGAAGTTTGAGAGTAGGTGGGGTTTCCTGCACTTTAGGGTGGGGGGTTTCAGTGAGGGGGCGTCAGTTGAGCTGGAAGTCAGGAGTGTGAGCTTCACTCTCGCCCTCCCTCTTTTTGGTGAGTATTGGGTCCCTCCAGGTGAAGGGGGGTTATGTTGGTTTCTAGGCGATTGTTGGTCTTTGGAGGCGGTTCTTATCTTGGAAGGTAAAAACAATGGTGTGGAACCCATCGGTGGTATGGGATGCCCGGGGACATTCCCAGTTAACCAAGGTTTAACTGGAAGGTGGTGGTGCTGCACTGCGGACGGTATGGTTGTCTCCGAGCTGGTTGGTTGCGGCTGGAGGCCTAGTGTATATGGTTGTCCACAGGTGCATTTCGGATTGTTTGGGGGGTGCCTTCGAAGACCAACAACAATTCTTTGGGTTTCTGTTATAAGTAATGGTTGGTGTGTTTAAATTTGTGTTGTTAATAAAAGGCCATGTTGGCTATTTACTCCAAAATTGGTGTCATGTGTTTTGTAAGTATAATTGGTTAAGGGGAAAGGGGGGTTGTACGGAACAGTCATGGTGGTAATGGGGAGTGGACAAGCCTATCTCTGGTGCAATAGTCATGAGCAGCTGACCTCCTGTGTTCAGAATGCATTAGGGCAGCAGCTCAGCACCGGACCTGAAAGCAAGTGGAGATCACTGGAGTAGTGGTGTAGTGATTTCTCATTTCCAGGAGCATCGGTCAGGTATAGTGTGTGTGTGTGCGTATATATATATATATATATATATAGTGACATTGGTCCAAGCTGAACCAATGTAACTATAAAAAACCTTTCCTGGAATTGATCTTTAAGGGCTCATATACACTTGCTTTGCTCTGTGAAGAACGCTCTGCATTTGGATCATTCTTCAGAGAACTTTAGATGGACAGTGAGGAGGCATTATATAATCTTCTCACCACCTGCTTTAACCCCTAGATACCGGGTAACTGCTGTGCTGGGTGCTGCAGCATGGCCCCATTCACATAAGTGAGTCATGCTCAGAGGGCTCACAGGGGGTACAATTCCTGCCGCCACAGCTGTGGCTTGTGTATAGCCCTTGTTGATGCCTCTGCAGAAAAAGGGGGAGAAATTGAAGGCTGGTAAAAACATGGCTAAACCATTGGGTTTTACTACTGCCTACCCCCCCCCCCCCCATCGCAAGTGTAAACAAGCCCTAAAAGGAATGTAATTATATTAAAGCAGTTATATCGGCAATTTTTAAACATAACAAACATGTTATGCTCACCTCCTCTGTGCAGTGGTATTGCACATAGCGACCCTGAACCTCTTCTTCTGGGGTCCCCCTCCAGCTCTCTTGGCTCCTCCTCTCCTGTTTCTGCCCCATAGCAAGCAGTTTGAAGCAGACATGTGGGCTCACTCTCAAGACAGGCTGTGTATGTACAGTATGTAGACACACACAGTGTGGCTTGGCCCTGCCCCCTTCTTCCTGCTCCCAGGATTTGATTGACAGCAGCAGGGGCCAATGGCTCCTGCTGCTACACAAGCATCCTGTAAGAAGAGAAATACAGAGCAGAGGAACTGTAGATGGCCACAGCGCTGGATCGATACAGGACTAAGGTAAGTGTTTAGTGGGGGGAGTGGCGGCACAGCAAAAGGCAAAAGTTTTTTACCCTAACACAGGGAAAGCATTAAGATAATAAAACATTTTGGCTTTAGAATCACTTAAATGTGTCGTTGAAATCTCACTAAGGACAGATGCTATTTCTCCATAGACACTAATCAGATTCAGACTTTCACTACCTGTACATTAACCCCATTCACTGCCTCCTCCCCCTGTGTATGAGCTATACATTACTGATGCACTCGATCTAGTGCACCATTACCAAGCTCTATGTTTTAACCACTTCAAAACCAGCAAGTTTGTTCATTTCCAAACAATTGTGGTAAAAAAATATCACCTTGGGGTGTCTACTTTCCAACAGGCTGCAATTTTCACATAGTGCTGCAATTTGTATGTTTTATAAAAAAAAAAGTTAAAAAGTAAGGGATACAGGTTGTTTTTCATAATGTCTTTTTTTTCTTCATATAGTAAAAAATACAAAAAACAGTGGTTAACAAAAATCCCACCAAAATGAACCTATCCCTGTCACAAAACAAATCAGTCAAACTAAATGCTCTTGAAGCAGTACAACTGGTTAATTTGCATATGAAGAAGACCTAACTTCCAAAAACCACACATATAACTAAAATGTTACTTCATCTTAGTGCTATAAAAATCACTACAAATAGCCATAGCAACACAAAACTGAAAACTGAAAAATGGTCTAGTACCAAAGGGTTATTAGAGGCTAGTAGTCAACTGGATAAAAATACTTATCAACAAATGTTAAAACAGAACTGGTCTGTTTTTAAAGCAGATCTTTGGTTGCCTCCCCCTCCCCCCCCCCCCCCTTCCTTGGTTTACCAGGTGGTCTGGGTGGCACATTACTGATACTCACCTACCCATAGGAAATACTGTTTTCCCACTGAAATCCTCTTGCATTCTGCCACCTCTCAATCCTGTGCCACCAGGTTGATTGTGACATCATCAAGAGGCCCACCAACTGATTTAGCTGGTGTGCTTTTTGATTGTGTGGTGCTAGGCTCTATACCTCCGGGGATATGTGACATGCATATCCCACGAGGCAAAGGGAGAGCAGTGCAAGTTATTCAGCTAGGCAAATGATCTGCAAGAGGAGGGTGGGACTGCAAATTTTTAATGAAAAAAAAAAAAAACTAAGAAAAAAAAGGCATCCGTATTCTGCCAGCAGAGGGTAGAAGGGGTGGAGGAGAGCAAAGTCTCTCCCAAGTGTGAAGATCGGCTTTAAGTGTGCCCTCCTATTCCATGCCGAAATGCTGTATAAAACTTAAAAACACCTGTTGGGGAAAATAATAATAATCTCTTGAAATTAGAGGGTTTTTTTTTTTAAAGATGAGGACTAAGGCATGTCTCTTCTGCCAGAAATTAGTTTTCTCCTACTACTAGGACTTGTTTTTTTTTGTACTCTGCCTGTGGTACACGTGTATTGTTGTTTGCACCATGGACATGCTGGGAGCTGTGTCACATGCATATGTGCTGGATTTGCATTATCATTGGCTGCCTAATAGGTAAAGTCCAAGAGATAGTGGTAGAGGGGCCCTGGCAGTGGCGTATTTAAGTTTTGTGCAGCCCTAGGCAACACAAAAATGCCCCCCCCCCATACACCACGAAGAGAGTCTGACACCGACCACACCATCTAACCTCCACCCCCCCGGCTGAAAGAGCCTTCCACCGCCCCCCGTACACCCACTACCATGCTGCCCCCCCCCCCACTTGGCGAGAGAGAGAAACACATTCACAGCTCCAGACAACCCCGGGAACAAGAGTTGGGCTCTGCATACACAGTCAAGCAGCCCACAGCCTCCCGTGGAACCCACCTGGTCCTTATGCCACACGTGTCCCTTCTTGTGTCTCTTTTTCCGCTGTCCCCCCCTAAAAATGCTGCCCTAGGCAAATGCCTTGTTTGCCTTGTGGTGAATACGCCCCTGGGCACTGGACATGGATTTTCACAGGCTATCAAAACGTGGACAATGTCATTACCTGACCCAGTTGGCCTGCTCACTACAAAGATGGGGATCCCAAGGAGTGGATGTTCACCCGACCAGAGAAATCTATTTGTAATAGGTCTAAGAGAGAGTCAAATAAAAAATCTATAGGAATTCAAAGTATTGTTCATTTGGTTACTCCAAGCAGAGCTAGGGACATCTACCAGAGGACATCTACCAGAGGATGTTATAAACAATAGTCAGTACTGGTGTCCACAATAGAAGTAGCTTGGGAGCTGGTGTGCTAATGGCAGATTTAAAGAACCCTTTATTCAAATCTGCAAAAAAAGTTTGCACCATTTTCAGTTCTGGATGACCTTTGATGGGTTGCTTCATGCTGCCCCATATGGTTTCTTGAAAGCTCCTGCACCTTCCCCCACCTGCTTCCCACAATCGCGTTACACAATGTCTATGAAAAAAAATTGCAGAAGAAATGAAGTTGATATTTGCACTGTGCACTAGTGCCAAAAATTCCTTTCAGTACTACGCAATGGGGGTTATTTACTAAAGCTGGTTCTCTCAGAATCTTGTGCACTTCTGCATAGAAACCAATCAGGTTTTATTGCCAAAGCGTAATTGAACAAGCTGAAATTAGAAGCCAATTGGCTACCATGCACAGCTGCACCAGATTCTGAGTGCTTCAGCTTTAGTAAATCTCCCCCAATATCTTTCCCAGTCAATGCACTGGGGGCTGCTTGCACGTTTTCATACTATTATCATCATCATTAATCACATTACATTTACTATTTATTAATGATAATTAAAGAGATCCTGTCTCACGACCATTCATTTCAACAGCTATTCTTTCATAAGATTATATTTGCATCTAAAGTATTTTAGCAATGTTATTGACTTATAAAAGCCAATACAATATACCTGTTGTGTAGACATCTTAAAGCCCTGAAACCATTGCTAGGTGCTGCCATATTGGATGCGATGTCAGCAGCCCCACTCAAGTGACACTCTAAAGCCCTGGTGCCCAGCACATGGCCAACTGACACTCTCTATGTGGCCCACTGAGTCCTGTCCTGGACTGAATCTGCCTATTGGACACAGTTAAATAGGTATACATGTCTGCCAATGCATCGGTTGCATGGGAGTAGAGGTAAAAGGCACTGCAATGTACCTGATTGCAGGACCCCTCCATCACTCAGCTGTAATCTTAATACACAGCCAGCAGCAGGGCACAGACTAGCTCACCTGTAAATATGAAAAGGGTTGTGTTCTGTGTGTGCCTGGAGAAGGAGATTTTGTAGTTGATGTGGAGATGCACTGGAGGGAGGTTTGTAGTTGATGTGGAGGTACACAGGGGATGTTTGTAGCTAAAGTGGGGGTACAATGGAGGAATTTGTAGCTGATGGTGGACACACTGAAGGGATTTGTAGCTGATTGGGGGTACACTGGGGGAGATTCTAGCTGATGTGGGGTACACTGGGGGAGATTGTAGCTGATGTGGGGTACATTGTGGGGATTTGTAGCTGAAGTGGGAGCATACTGGGGGAATTTGTGGCTAACATGGGGGAATACTTGGGGCATATATAGCTGGGGGGAGACACTGACTGATAGGGGGAGCAGGGGCAGACTGATTGACAGAGAACGCTGCTGTGATTGATGATTGGATGGAACAGCTGTTACAGGAGGGGGCTGTAATTAGTGGGCAAAGGGGACTTTGATGCCCCATAGAGTAACAAGCGGCTCCAGTTGCACAAACAAACCTCATTCACACTGTATGGGCCAGAGAAACTGTGTGAATGAGCCCTTCATTATGTGGTTTTTAGTTTTTATTTTACAATTTTATTTAATTTTTTAATTTTTTTTGCAATGTTTTTACTTAACAGCCCTGCTGGGGGACTTTGTTAAAATGTCTGAGATCTAAACAGACCCATCATGTCTCACTTTTAAGATAGAGAAAGTGATTGAGGACACTGATCTCTC
This sequence comes from Staurois parvus, assembly GCF_062004578.1. Classification (NCBI taxonomy): domain Eukaryota; kingdom Metazoa; phylum Chordata; class Amphibia; order Anura; family Ranidae; genus Staurois; species Staurois parvus. The sequence goes on from NW_028318614.1 coordinate 12,723,010, forward strand.
TCTCTCTCTCTCTCTCTCTCTCTCTCTCTCTCTCTCTCTCTCTCTCTCTCTCTCTCTCTCTCTCTCTCTCTCTCTCTCTCTCTCTCTCTCTCTCTCTCTCTCTCTCTCTCTCTCTCTCTCTCTCTCTCTCTCTCTCTCTCTCTCTCTCTCTCTCTCTCTCTCTCTCTCTCTCTCTCCAAACTGAAGCATAGTGAGTGATCAGTGCCAATCATTCAGGAAAAGGAAGGGGCCGGTAAATTTCCATTCTGAAGCGACCAGGGGAGCACACAGGGGGCCCAGGCAGCAAAAGGAAGGGGAACCAGGTCAGAAGGGGTGGCAGGGGTGGCATTCACTGGAACCGATTCCCTGTAGTTCCTCCTTACAGCAGCTGAAAGCAGCGGGAGGGAGAGGAGGAGAAGCCGGTTTTCAGCTGCTGCAGGGGGGAACTACATGGGATCAGTTCCAGTGAATGCAGCCCCTGCCTCCCTTCCTGTCCAGATTCTCCTTCTTTCTGCTTCTCAGCTGCCTGGGCCCCCATGTTGAACTGATGGGGCCCAGATCCCATACAGGGGGACCGGTGGCACCCCTTAGAGGCAGCCCTAGATGAGGACTTTGGCTATTACTTAGCTCTGGCAGTACAGGTGACTGCAGTATGAGCAGGGTTGCCAACCATTTGTACTTTCATGGACAGTTTGTAAAAAAATACCCTGATTTTTCCCATCTATAACAGACCGTAGACAGGAGAAACTGTCTGTAGAAATACAGTGGCTGGCTGTGGCTTTCACTTCTGTATGTGTTCACACTGTAAGTGGTCCTTTCCTTTAATGAACAGCAACGTTACCTGCATGAACATGATGAAGACCGGATCTGCTCCATCCTATCCTCTGTGCCCACCCCACACTTTTGCCCCCGGTGTGCAATGCATGCCAACACTGCCAGCCAGCTGTAGGTGAGGGCCATACTGTGAGAAGCTTGAGGGTAGCAGGAGAGTGCCCGGAGTTCTCCAATCATCAGTGCGGGATGTTTGTGCACTGGAAGTGTAAGAAATGAGCACCACTGCATTAGTACCATGACCTCCGAAGGAGGGGCTGTCCCCTTGCAGGACACAGGTGAGTGCCTCTGGCTGGGGACCCAGCTGTAGGAATGCCACACTGACTGGAAATAGTGGTGGCATGGACTAGGACATCCAGGAAAGTCTGCATGGCTTTAAGTGGGCACGATAGGACCTGTAGTGCCATCACAAGTGAAAAGCCAAAGGTTTTCCATACCTAGTGTTAGGGGGAGCACATACATACAAAGAGGCACACTGGGACTTGTAGTCCCATGACACCTTGGCAATCCAAAGGTTTCTTATACCTACCTGAGAGCTGTGATAGGCAGGAGGAGGCACATAGGTGGCCCTTCATGGCTGACATCAGTAGAAAATGTGGACAAAGTAGTTCATTGTGAATAGAGGGCTGTGAAAAGAGTTGTCTGAACATTCAGATGGGAGATTTGAAACAGAGCATGCAGCTCTATATTCTGGCCTCTTGCTGCCATGCGGCTGCCTGAGCATAGTGGAGACCAGCCTTTGCCCTGGAGGGGGCATGATTGGTCAGTGGGCATTCTGTACACTGTACACCCCTTCCTGTGAGACTGTCACTGTGGCATAGTCATTAGGAGTATTTTGTGGATACAAGGACTATGTCATAGACATGCAATATATAGAGTGACAAGCCACAGGTTGTGGTTAATTGAGCCACTTCCACTGTTAGACATTCTGGCCATGACCATGATTTTCTACAATGTGCTACCAAGCTGCAGGATCAGTTCTTCTGTTCCATTCCAGGGTTACTCGGGTTTTTCTTAATCCTAGTCATGCTCACATTTTGCCATTGTGGGGTTGAACTGGAGAGTGCAAAATCTGATGCATCTCTGCCTAGAATCCAATCAGCTTCCATTTTTTTTTGTCCAAGCTTAATTGAACACACTGTAGTTAGAATCTGATTGGCTACCATGCAGCTACACCAGATTTTGCACTCTCTAGTTTTAGTAAATCAACTGTACTGTTTTGACTTTTTCATTGTAAAGTCAGGAAAAATACTTGTTATGGGTATTGCTACCATTTACATATTATATAAATTTCATTTATCTCATTTTCGCCGCCTGGCTCCCCTTCTTCCTCTCCTCTGAGCTACCGACCATCATCCTCGGGGACTTCAACATCCCCATCAACGACAACACCCCGGCTACTTCCCAATTCCTCCACCTAACCTCCTCCTTCGCGCTCACACAGCACACTCAATCCTCCACCCACTTCGGAGGGAACACCCTGGACCTTGTCTTCTCCCACCTCTGTACCCTCAACCAGTTCTCGAACACCCCCTTCCCTCTCTCCGACCACCACCTCCTCACCTTCTCCATCTCCCCTTCCCCCAACTCCCCCCCTCAAAAACGCCAAACCATCACCAGCCGCAACCTCTGCAACCTGAACCCGGCCCCCCTCCACTCTGCCGCCGACTGCCTACACGACAGCATCCTCCCACTGTCATGTCCTGACATAGCCACCACCTTGTACAATGACTCACTGTCAACTGCCCTAGACTCTCTGGCACCCCTAACCACACGCATCATCAAACCTAGACCGCTTCAACCATGGCAGACCGACAGCACTAAACGCCTCAAACGTCGCAGTCGCGCACTGGAGAGACTGTGGCGCAAAACCAGGTCCCCTCATACTTTCTCCCTCTACAAATCTGCATTTCTTATCTACACCTCCTCCCTCCACGCCGCCAAGCAGGCCTACTTTGTTAACCTAATAAACACCCTCTCCTCCTGCCCCCGCCGACTCTTCTCCACCTTCAACTCCCTGCTCTCCCCCCCCCTCCTCCACTCAGTACCTCTCTCACCGCCCACGAGATTGCCACCCATTTCCACAACAAGATTGACGCTATCCGTAAGGACATCGTCAACTTGCAATCTACCTCCCCACCTAGCCTCCTCGCCCCGGTCACCCCTTCATCTCCCCCCTCCTCTGCCCTCACAACCGCACTTCCCCCCTCCTCTCCCAATGCCCTGCCCACCATAACCCCCCCCGCACTGCACTCCCTCAGCCCTGTCACTACTGAGGAAGTCGCCAAAGTCCTCTCAAAAGCCCACCTCACTACCTGCCCCCTGGACCCTATCCCCTCTCAACTCTTCCGGTCACCCCCCTCTTCCCTCATCCGCTCCCTCACCCACATCTTCAATCTCTCCCTCTCTATTGGCGTATTCCCCTCCCCCCTAAAGCACGCGCATATCACCCCCATCCTCAAAAAGCCCTCCCTGGATCCCGCGGACCCCAACAACCTCAGACCCATCTCTCTGCTGCCACTCACCTCCAAGCTCCTTGAACGCATAGTCTACGATCGCCTAAGCGCCCACCTTACAGACAATAACCTCCTTGACCCTCTACAGTCCGGCTTCCGTCCCCTACACTCCACTGAAACTGCCCTCCTCAAAATCACTAACGACCTACTCAACGCCAAAGCCAAGGGCGACTACTCTGTCCTCCTTCTCCTGGACCTCTCTGCGGCCTTCGACACAGTTGACTACCCCCTCCTCCTTAATAAACTACTCTCCCTTGGCATCGGAGATACTGCTCTCTCTTGGTTCTCATCCTACCTATCCCGACGCTCCTTCAGTGTCACCTACAATGGTGCCACCTCCCCCTCCCTCCCCCTCTCTGTTGGGGTCCCCCAAGGCTCTGTCCTTGGACCCCTTCTCTTCTCCATCTACACCTCCTCCCTGGGCAAACTCATACAATCTCACGGCTTCAACTATCACCTCTATGCTGACGACACCCAAATCTACCTCTCCACCCCTCACCTCACCCCCACTATCTCCGCCCGCATCACTCACCTCCTAAATGACATCTCAGACTGGATGTCGCTACATTTCCTCAAGCTCAACCTCTCCAATACCGAGCTCCTCATCTTTCCCCCTGCCAACACCCCCCCCCCCATCCTATCCATCATCACCAACAACTCCACTATCACTCCCGCCCCGCAAGCCAAAGTCCTTGGCGTCATTCTTGACGCGAACCTCTCCCTCCAACCGCATGTCAAATCACTCACAAACACATGCAGGCTCCATCTTCGCAACATTGCCAAGATACGTTCCTTCCTCACCCCAGACACCACCAAACTTCTAGTACACTCCCTCATCATCTCACGCCTTGACTACTGCAACTCCCTCCTCACTGGCCTACCCAAGTGCAGGCTCTCCCCGCTCCAGACCATCCTGAACTCAGCTGCCAGACTCATCCACCTCACCACCCGCTCCACCTCTGCCACCCCCCTCTGCCTCTCCCTCCACTGGCTCCCGATTGCCCAACGCATCAAATTTAAACTCCTAACCCTGACCTACAAAGCCGTTCACAACACTGCCCCTGACTACCTCACCAACCTGATCACCAAGTACCACCCTACCCGTACCCTTCGCTCCTCACAGGACCTCCTTCTATCCTGCTCCCTGGTCTCCTCCTCCCATGCACGACTGCAGGACTTCTCCAGGTCCTCCCCCATCCTCTGGAACTCACTGCCCCAATCCATCAGACTGTCGCCTTCCCTATTCACATTCAGGCGCTCCCTCAAAACCCATCTCTTCAGGGAAGCCTACCCCACCCTCACCTAACGGCCATCCTCCCTCATTCCTCCCACCACTTCATCCCCCTCAGCCACTTCCTACTGTACCTTTACCCCCTCCCTCCTAGATTGTAAGCTCGTAAGAGTAGGGCCCTCTTACCCCTCGTACGTTGTTTGTTGTTGTTGTACTGTGCCATGTATTGTCCCCCCTATTGTACAGCGCTGAGCAAACCCTTTGGCGCTATATAAACTCGTAGTAATAATAATAATAATAATAATTTTCCAGTAGAAGTTTCTGTCATACTTCTGGTTGTTATTAAAAATGTACTCTGTCAATAAATTATCCATATTTTGTCAGTAAAAAAGTTATGGAGTGTTGGCTACCCTGAGTTCAAGGACAGGAAATAGAATTTGCACTAATAGCAAAAGCTATAAAGGCATTTGAAAAGAAAAATGATCACAAATTATATAATAGTCAAGGGTACAGGACTATAGAGCAATAAAAATATGTGAGACTTCAATGAGGCATTAAGAAGCAGATCTTTCTTCTGAAAGGAAAATCTTCCTTATGTAAGTCTTTGACATTTTAAGAAGTGTTTAGGAGAAGTGATCCATGGATTTCTTTTGTTCTCTACCCTAATCATAATGCCTGACTTTGACTTCTATCTCCGTCTTACCTCAAACACTTTCAGAGTGCGGGATAGTGAAGTAGGTTTGTTTCCTTTGAGGGAGAAGAGTAGGTTGACAATGGCTTTGCCATCTTTCTCCTCGAATACCAGAGATTCAGTGCATTCCGCTGCCTCTGCTGCCGCTGCCGCTGCTTCCCGTTCCTTCCGAGCATCTTCTATTAAACTCTGCCTCCTGCCCAAGAATCGGGGAGACTGAAAAGGAAAATAAATCACAGGAAATAATAAAATATAGGTAGTAAACAAGAAAAAAAATTGATATAAAAAAATTTGATTCATTAATATACATGCATTACATGCAATATGCATGTAAAAGTTCACATTATGTGTAAACCATAAGAGTAAAATCCAGATAGGTTAAATCAATTAGTAAACTGCTGATGATATCAAGATAAACTTGAAACAGTAGAATAACTGCTCATCTTTCCATCAAAGTAAATGTAAACCTAAACACTTAAATATCATATAAACTTTAACATATGAATACAATTTCAAATGTGATTTCCAATCTGTAGCCTACGTTAAAAGCTCCTTCCTGTTATAGGGTGACAATGCTCCGTCCCTGTTTTCCAATGGTGCTCGTTCATTGTCAACCTGCCACAAGGGCCTCTTGGACTACAAGTGGTTTCATCACACATAACTTTTTTTTTATTATTTAAAGGGTGTATATAAGGTAGTTTTGATTATTTAATTTAATGTTCTTTGTATTTGTGTTTATCCTTTCTGATATTTTTATATGTCATTTCACTTTTCCCTGTCTGTTTTTTTTCTGTGAAAAAGGGAAAATAATATGACTAACGAGGGGGACATCTTTGACACAAAGACTGATCCAAGAAAGTTGAAAGGAGTTTCCGTAACTTTCAGTAGCTCTTTGTTACCAGTTGCTCCTTTAAAACCACCAAAAGCTCTTACGGATTGCAGAAATCACCCAAGTTACACTAACATTTCAGAGAACAGAACAATAATATAATAATGGGAAAAGGAAGCACAACCTTTTCAAACATGGTTTGGGCAACTTCAGCTCTTTTTACACAAAGTGAAAGTGTACTGGATCCCAGCAACAGATGAAACATCCAACAGAGTATGTACAAAATAATACAATAAAAAGAAACCCTTTTCAATAACACAGGTCTGTGACTAAAAAGCTGTTTGATTATTTTCATCTAATTTCCATGTATTTTGGTGTGCTGAAAACAAATAAAATATTGAAAAAACTCCTAGACGTCATGATTTTCCACAAAATGCAAAATTGTCTTCAAATTTATCAAATTTTTTTAATTTTTGGTATTTTTTTTATATTATGGGTTTTTAACCAAATTTAAAGTCCAAATTACTATTAATTAATTCACATAAGTGCATTTAAGATATAAAATGCCAAAAAAACCTTAAAGGGGTTGTCCGAGTTATGTAAAAAAAAATATAGCACTGTAAATCTGATGGTCAGCAATATATACATAAACTAAGCAAGTTTTAGGGAAAAAAAATTCTATTTCCTCATTTCCCTAGTTCTCTTCTGGTCCTTTGTTGTTATTTGCAGGTAAACAATCTCTGCCCCTCCCCCCCTGCAAAGGGGATGAATACAAGTGCTGCTCTGAGTGACATGTCTGACTACTGGGATACTCAGCAGCATGTTGTATGTGTAAGCCTCAGCCCTGAGTCTGTGCTTCTGATGGTAGAAAGGGTTAATCTTTCCTGAAGAATCCAGTGGGTGGGATACCAAATACCCTTGTTTTCTGTGTCTATGGGACAATTGAGACCGACAAAATCACTGGACCAAGAAGAGTTGACAGCCGAGGGTGCTAACAGTCGGTGAAAAAAATGTCCTCCGAGAAACTTTGGTACCTTCCCATAAAGTTCTTCTACCACCTCTCCACATTAAATTGGGATTGATGAAGCAATTCATAAAATCACTTCCAAGAGATGGAGAATGCTTCAAATACTTGGACACCAAGTTTCCAGGCCTGTCGGAGGCAAAATTGAAGAAAGGTGTGTTTGTCGGACCAGACATTAGAAGGCTTATAGTTGATCAAGAGTTTGTCAATACCATGACGGATCCTCAAAAAGAAGGGTGGTTTGCATTTAACGAAGTGGTACAGAAATTTTTAGGCAATAACAAAGATCCTCACTACAAAAAAGATCGTCGAATGCTGAAAGCATTTCAAGCTTTAGGTTGCCTGATGAGTTTGAAAGTGCATTTCCTCCAGTCCCACCTTGACTACTTTCCTGAAAATGTGGGAGCTGTGAGTGAGGAACAAGGTGAACGATTCCACCGAGACATTAAAGAGATGGAAAGGAGATACCAGGGAAAATGGAGCATTACAATGATGGCAGACTACTGTTGGATGCTTCAGAGAGACATTCCAGATGCTACTCACAAGCGTAAATGCACCAAGAGGAGCCTCACAGGGAAGAAGAATCGAGTTTAGTTTGTGTAGGTGAGCTCATTTCAGTTCAAAAAAGGATTTTTATGAAACAATTGTAATAAAACTTTAATTTTATAAGTCTATTTCCATTTATTTTGAGGTATTGCCTTATTTAATATAGTTACCTAAATTGTCAGGAAACGTGATGTCCTATGACAAAATGGAGGTCATTTTCGGATTCAGTGCACCAAAAAACATAAAGATTACGTGGAATAACCAAAACAGCATTTGAAAAAAAATTGTTTGCAGACCTGTGTAATAGGTTTTCTGTTCATATCTTAGCAAGCATCCACACATCCAGCATATACAGTATATTCAATCTATATATGTACCTATGTGTCTTTCCTGCAAGGTCACGTGTCCATGTATACACTATACCTTAGGCCAGGGATCTCCAAACTTTCTAGACAAAGGGCCAGTTTACTGTCCTTCAGACTCTGGGGGGGCCGGACTATAGCCATTGGGAGTAGAAAAGGTCCCACATTCAGTGGGGAAAAGCAATGCCCCATCCTTGGTGTCAGTGGGAAGAATTGTACCCCATCAGTGGGGACATTGGGCCCCATTGTTGGTGTCATTGGGATGAAGTTTGCTTCATCCTTGGTGGCAGTGGGAGAAATTGTGCCACATCATTGGTTTCAGTGGAAGGAATTGTGCCCCATTGTTGGTATCAGTGGACGAAATAGAGCCCCAAGGGCCGGATAAATGCAAGCAAAGGGCCGCATCTGGCCCTTGGGCTGCAGTTTGGAGACCACTGCATTAGGTCATTCCTTCCACCATCTTCTCTTTTAGCAGTTAACGTTTCCTTTATATGCCCATTTGGTATTTATTTGCTAACTTTTTGGTTGATCTTACTTGACAACTGCCTACATAGGTTTTTCCTTGAAAACTTCTGAGATATTTCCTGCATTGTTTAACCACTTGCAAACCACCCACCTGCAATGTACTGCAGACGGGCGGCCCGCACCGGCAAGGCCGTGTACCTGTGTGTCGCTGCCTGCTTCCGGGTTTGGAGGGGGCCCCCCTTCCCCCGCCAGCATGCACTGCGATTGTCCACGGTGGGAGCCTGTCAGCAAGTCCCAGCCAATGATTCACCCCCGACCTGCTAATTGGCTGTGTACAATCACAGCCCAGAGCTCTGTATTGAAAATCAACACAGAGCTCTGTAGAAAGGGAATGATTCTCTTTTTCTCATCTCAGCAAAGCAAGTAAAAATTAGTACATTTTACATATACTAAATTGTTAGGCACACATTTAATGCCTAGATCGTCCTAGATATTAACCCTTTTCTAGCCAGTGTCATTAGTACAGTGACAGTGTATAGTATTATCACTGATCACTGTATTAATGTCACTGGTAATTTGGTAATTTCAGTAGCAGTTAGTCAGTTTCCCCCAGCACATGGTTAGTGTCAAATTGCCCGCCGCACTATTGCAGTCCCATTATAAATAGCTGATCACCGCCATTAGTAGTATAAAAATAAGTTCCAGTATATACAGTCAGGTCCATAAATATTGGGACATCGACACAATTCTAACATTTTTGGCTCTATACACCACCAAAATGGATTTGAAATGAAACAAACAAGATGTGCTTTAACTGCAGACTGTCAGCTTTAATTTGAGGGTATTTACATCCAAATCAAGTGAACTGTGTAGGAATTACAACAGTTTTCATATGTGCCTCCCACTTGTTAAGGGACCAAAAGTAATGGGACAATTGGCTTCTCAGCTGTTCCATGGCCAGGTGTGTGTTATTCCCTCATTATCCCAATTACAATGAGCAGATGAAAGGTCCAGAGTTCATTTCAAGTGTGCCATTTGCATTTGGAATCTGTTGCTGTCAACTCCCAAGATGAGATCCAAAGAGCTGTCACTATCAGTGAAGCAAGCCATCATTAGGCTGAAAAAACAAAACAAACCCATCAGAGAGATAGCAAAAACATTAGGCGTGGCCAAAACAACTGTTTGGAACATTCTTAAAAAAAGGAACGCACTGGTGAGCTCAGCAACACCAAAAGTCCCGGAAGACCATGGAAAACAACAACAATTCTTAACCTAGTGAAGAAAACACCCTTCACAACAGTTGGCCAGATCAAGAACACACAGGACTTGCAACCAAGTATTAAAAAGTGAAAGTTTGATTTATGATTATTTTTCTGTCCCATTACTTTTGGTCCCTTAACAAGTGGGAGGCACATATGCAAACTGTTGTAATTCCTACACCGTTCACCTGATTTGGATGTAAATACCCTCAAATTAAAGCTGACAGTCTGCAGTTAAAGTACATCTTGTTTGTTTAATTTCAAATCTATTGTGGTGGTGTATAGAGCCAAAAATGTTAGAATTGTGTCGATGTCCCAATATTTATGGACCTGACTGTATACCATAGTTTGTAGGCGCTATAAATTTTATGCAGACCAATCAATTTATACTTATTGGGATTTTTCATTGAAGACATGTAGCTCTCAGGAATGGACTCACCACTGGTGGTGCTGTGGCTCACTTGCTCTGTGGGCTGCAGTACCAGCTCCTACCAGAGGGTGCTTTCAGCAGCCAGGGTCTCACTCCTGCAATCAAGCCATCACCTGAGGCTGATTGCAGGAGGTCTATTTAAGCAGGACCAGGCCTGCAATCAGTGCCTTGGTGTTTGTTTCCCATGATCCCCTGTACCTGGTCCTGTGATCTGCCTGCCTGGTTTCTCTGCTTGACCCTGACACTGATCGAACTCCGCCTGCACTGACCCCGGCTATTCCTCACCATTCTCCTGCCTGCTCCTGTTGTACCTTGTCTGCCCGATTGTTCCTGATCCGGCCTGCCTGACCACTCCACCTCTCCAGCCCTGAAGACACTTGTTCTTATTTATATTAGTTTAAGGTTTGGATTTGTTTGCACTGCATTTGTTTATTTTGTTGCGGCTCTTAATAAATTCTATTATTATTTCATTTCTGTAGCCTGCTGTTCCCTGTGTCAGTCCACACATTTCTGGTCATACCTGGATCCCTAACAGTAGCAAAATACTAAATTTATGAAGAAACTTGATTTCTTAAATATTTTTATTGGATACGTTTTGTAGCAGAAAGTAAAAAATATTTTTTTCAAAATGTCTTTGTTTATATCGCAAAAAATAAAAACTCAGTGGTGATCAAATATCACCAAAAGAAAGCTCTATTTGTTTGAAAAATATGGTATAAATTTTGTTCGGGTACATCACTGCATGACTGAGCAATTGCCAGTTAAAGTAGCACAGTGCTAAAAGGAAAAAATGGCCTGATCTTAAAGGGGATAAAATCTTCCAGAGCTTAAGTGGTTAAGGCAAATCACATTTTTTTACCATTGTGAACTTAATACCTAAGGCAATTCCTACGTCTATTTACCGTATTAGATAGGCAAATCACATTTTAAAACCCTTGTATATACTACGTAAACAGATTTCCCTTTGAAACACCTAAAGCAATTTGTATTATAGAAAACAATTTGCCTACAATTACAAACACTATGATCTGCCAGTGCCATTTACTTTATTAGTTTTATTAAAGTTAGGCTTTGCCAAATTAAATTTGTTACCAAATTGCTGTATGTCTGGCCATGTGTATCTATATACAGTGTGCTGTTTGCTGGGGAGGAATCTGCACTACACCACTTTTCCTGTTGCTTCTTGAATATTCCCCCACCCGTCATCAGATCACCAGTCATTGGTAGGGCAGCTCTGACATGAATTTGCTCAAAAGGTCAAAAAAAAATCACCTGAATTATTCAAATCAATTACCTTGACCTTTTTATGGGAATTTACCAATAATTACTAGATGCAGAGGGGATGTGCCTCTTTCACACATGCAAGTATATGATCCAAACGCACACGTTCCTGCGTTAAAAATGGCTGTGTGTATGAGTGGGTGCTGCAGTGACCGTCGGCTGGAACCAAACAGAATCAGCAAGGAAAAAATGTCACCAGCACACCGAGGATCACCAATATGGGTCCAAAGGTTTTAATAAACCATCACATAGTTACAGCAAGGCAACGTTTCGGAGTCTCGCAGGACCCCTTCATCAGGCATGTGACCTTTCACACATGCATCTAACCCACTAGGTTGTAAAATTGTATTTCTAATTTTATTTTATTTTTAGTCTAAAAATGAATATATAAAAAAGAAATAAATAAGAAAAAAAACTTCTATGGCTCAAATTTTGTTTCCTAAAAAGAAAAAAGTTGCAAAAAAGTATCTCAGTTGGCTTCCATTCTGCATAACTATTCTTTTCATATTTAAATTGCCGACATCATCTATCAAAAACTATAACATCCATCTGAGGCTCTGTTAGTCACAATATCCCTCTGGTGTACACCATCTAGTCTATAAAATACAACTTTCCCTGCATTTTCTGAAAGTATCAACAGTAAAGTGAATCAAAGTCCCCAAAACTTAAAATCCCACAGCGCAACATGGTTCACTATTGCTGACCTCTTCAGGGTGAATAATGGGCAACAGATAGAAGATGTAGTCAAAGACAAATGTGTAATGACGGCCATTTGAAAATTGATGTCACTGCGTCACTCACATTTATGTGACAGCATACATTATGCACATGTTATGATGTCATCACGTCACATGTGCGTACCAGCGCCACACATACTGGCGCATATAATGTATTTCCTATTACATTATCATTTTGATTTTTAGCTTGTCCATAATTGGAGTCATAATTATGTAAATAATCATATTCACCAATATTTACATAATTACAGTTTAACAGAATGCATCCAAAAACCAATTCATTGGAATTTATATTTCATATTAGTTGTTTATAAAATATAGGAAGCGGAAACGTTTTCAGAGACTTTTTCACCACTTTTTCCTGTAGTCTCTGTAGAAAGCACAATGTAGCTCAAAGCACAATTTGAGCTACATGAGTTTTCTCTTATATAGTTCTTTTTTTTAAATTCATATTTATAACGAAGTGAAGTTTTAAGACCTAGTGGGTTAGATGCACTGTGAGAGAGGCCGCATCACCTCTGCATTTATTTATTATCTGACATGAGGAAGCAAAGCCCTGCACTAAGATGGCCTCCTGTACACGGAGACAGTTGCGGAACAAGGCATGATAAATCAGTAATAGTGAAAGGGTCAGCTGCAGGGGGCAATACTGGTGACAGCTTCCAGAGTTCAAGTCCTCTTTAAGACCAGGGCACTTGGTTTTTGCTATTCAGCACTGTGCTACTTTAACTGGCAATTGCTTGGTCGTGCAACACTGTATGCAAATTAAATTTTATTATATAAACTAAAAAATGACCAACATGTTTAGGTAAAAAACAGTATTGTTTACTTTCTGTTATAAAACATATCTAATAAAATCAAATTTCTTCATAAATTGTATTCTGCTACATGTTTTGGTTAAAAAAAATCCCAATAAGTGTATTTTAAATGGTTTGTGTGAAAGGTGTAACATCTAGAAACTATGATATATATATATTGGAATTTATGCAGGTATAGACACTATACTTGTAATGGCAGTGATCAGCGACCTATAGTGTGACTGTGATAGTGTGGCAGACAATCTAGCGCTGATACTGGCTGGGAGGGCCACTGACCAACTGACTAACTGGCACTGACATTTCTAGTGGCACTACTACAGTGATCAGTGATAACACTGTAATAATGACACTAATCAGTGAAAGGGGTGATAAGAAGGGCAATCAAGGGGTTAACTGTGTGCCTAACAAGTGTATGTGTGCTGCTTTTACTCCCTGAACTCTTCAAGGAGACAAGGAGAAGAAACAGCCAGATCGCTGTTCTGTGTGTTTGCAAACTGTAATTGTGCTGTAATTGGCCACAGCTGATCAGCAGGTATACAGCCAAAATCATTGGCTACAACCAGCTGACAAACTTGTGCCCTGTCCAATCACAGCATAGGTCAGCAGGGGGCACATGCACACGCGCCCAAAAACCAGGAAGTTCATCGCGTATGTCGCAGTGCCTGGCAATGCCGCCCACTAGCAGTAAATGTACTGTTAGCAGGTGGCAAGTGTTTACTTTCACTTAGCACTTCAAAATCACCAATCATACAAGAACAAAAGCTGTATCAGAGAATAAAAGAAAGAAAAACAAACTAGCAAAAGAAACAATTTTAGGCTTTCAATGCTACTTGTTATATGTGAGTTGGGTGCACTTCAACTGTAAAAAAAGGCATGTTAAAGTGGTTGTCACATACAGTATATCCAGTGAAGTGACTGGCCTCAGGTGATACACAGAGATATAACAAATCCTCCTACATAAGTTGTATCTGTTTATCTACAGAAATTTTTCCCCTAGACCCATTCAAAGTACAGGATCTCTCAGCTCTGAAAAGTAGGGGGCGGAGAGCTGAACACCCCCCTTCACACAGCACACAGGAACAGAGCTGAAGCTGTCAATCTGCTGGAGATTACTCCCCGTCACCATTTTGTTTCTTGGTGTCAGGAAAACCTTTCAGAAGTGATTCATACTGATAGCAGAGGAATGAGGCAGCGGACAGAAATTACACTTAGTGCTTTGGATTGAGACAAGTACACGCTATAGAGGGATATGCTTTGTTCATATTTCATGTCTGAAGTTTACAACCACTTTAAACCTACAGAAGTCATGTACTGTATATGTCAGTTCAAATCCCAACCAGGACACTAATGCCTGGAGATTGCGTGTTCTTCCTGTGTCTGCGTCACTTTCCTCCAGCTACTCTGGTTTTCTTTCACACTCCAAAGACATTCTGGCAGGTTAATTGGCCCCTGTTTGTTGTATGAATGTGAGTTAAAGTGGTTCTAAAGGCTTAAGGTTTTTTTTACCTTCATGCATTCTATGCATGAAGGTAAAAAATCCTTCTCTGTGCAGCAGCCCTCCCTAATACTCACCTAAGCCCCCTCTCAATCCAGCGATGTGCACTGGAGTCTCGGCTATCCTGGGACTGCCTCTTCTCAATGGCTGAGGCAGAAGCAGGAGCCATTGGCTCCCACTGCTGTCAATCACAGCCAGTGAGCCAATGAGAACTGAGAGGGGGTGGGGCCGAGTGTGGCTCCATGTTTGAATGGACACACGGAGCAGTGGGTGCCAGGAAAGCCTGCAGGGACCCAAGAAGAGGAGAATCCAGACTGCTGTGTGTAAAACCACTGCACACAGCAGGTAAGTATAGATATGTTTGTTATTTGTTTTTTAAATGAGCCTTTAGAATCATTTTAAAGATCTTAGATTATAAACTCCTTGAGCGGTGACTAAAGGTACATTTGTTAGGTACATCTTAATGCCCTGTGTGGTCTCAGAGATGGTATTCTGCATACAAGGGTTTTAACAAGTGGTTATTTGAGTTACTGTTGCCTTTTTATAATCTCGAACCAGTCTGCTCATTCTCCTCTGACCTCAACAAGGCATTTTCATCCATACAACTGCCACTCACTGGATATGTTCTTTTTTTCGTACCATTCTCTGTAAACCCTTTGGTTTTACGTGAAATGGTTGTGCTTGAAAGTCCCAGTAGATCAGCAGTTTTGAACTACTCAGACCAGCCCGTCTGGCACCAACAACCATGCCACGTTCAAAGTCACTTAAATCCCCTTTCTTCCCCATGCTTATGTTCGGTTTGAACTTCAGCAAGTTGTCTTCACTACGTCTAGATGCCTAAATGCATTGAGTTGCTGCCATGTGATTGGCTGATTAACAATTTTTTGTTAACAAACAACTGAACAAGTGTACCTAATAACGTGGCCAGAAAGTGCATATGTAAAGCGCTGCATAAATACCTGTAATAAATAATAAATAAATATAATGGTGCTCATATATAGGTAAATTCAGCAAAAGACATGGCATTGTCCTTCCCGTAAAAAGTTATAAACTGTACAGGGCAGTCTGTGCTGTTCAGGAACTATTAGTCCCAGTTTTTACCACAGGTCATCTTAGCTACAATATATGGCTATTAAAATAATTGACAATAATTTTTTACTATTTTATTTTAAAGTTGTGCTAGAAGTAGTGTCCTTATGGACTGGACAGCTACTCTTCAAAGAGAAAGTTCAACCTTTTAATATTTTTCTGCAATATGGACACTGAATGGTCAGGTAAAATGTTTTAATGTTTGCAGGTGTTTAAACTAATCCTTACATTACTTGTATAAAATATTTTAGAAATAAATACTTGATATTTGAAATTGAAAGACCATTCTGGACTTTCTAATATGGCAGCCCAAATTTAGCTATTCATTTATGAACTGGCTATACTATGTACAGATCATATTAAGTAGAGACATGGGAGCTGTACTTCCTCTGACCTTTTCAGCTGTGTGTTTTACAATATTTCATCTCGAAAAAAATGAAAAAACTGTTCAAATTTGTAATCTTGACAATATCCAAAAATACCACCCAAACCTATTAATGTGTATCTATGTTTTAAAACTATGTTTCTATGTATAATCTGCCACTATATTTTATATGTGGTAAACCATAATGGTTTTGACATGCTGATTATTTTAAATTATTACAAATCCATCAAATCTCTGAAGTCTCTAATGACATTAAATAGCCATAATGCCCATTTTAGCCAAAGACTATGGGCCTGACTTCCTAAAGGAATTGAGCATGTTCCCTTTTTATAAGGTAAATGGTCATTTTGTTTAGTGGATGAGGTGAAGCTGATTTCATTTCAATTATTTAATTACTGTATGATTATGTAAAATATTTTTTTTTTATTTGCTTTGCATGTGATTGGGTATTCAACAAAAACACAGCTTCACCTTATTTAATACGGTAAGTTAACAGTCTCTATTCCTTTATCAAATTAACCCAAATGTGCTGTCATATTGGAGAATGGCAGATCATTTTAGAATGGTTACCGTAAGTTACTTTTGTTTGGTCCTCATTTCCACTGCATGCACTAAAGCTGCTCATACACAGTTAGATTTTCGTTCAAACATTTGCACAGAAAATCAGAAATAGTTAATCAGAAAACCCTTTCTGGCCATCATCGAGTTAACTAATTTTTTTTCAAAAGACGTTATTATTTATTTCAGGTACTTGTATAACACTGTCAATTTACACAGCGCTTTACATATATATATTGTACATTCATATTAGTCCCTAACCCTCAAGGGCATACAATCTAAGGTCCCTAACTCACATTCATATACAAGGGCCAATTTAGACAGGATCCAGTTAACCTACCAGCATGTCTTTGGCGTGTGGGAGGAAACCGGAGTACCCGAAGGAAACCCAGGCAGGCACAGGGAGAACATGCAAACTCCAGGCAGGAGGTGCCGTGGCTGGGATTTGAACCGACGATCCTAGTACTGCCAGGCGGAAGTGCTAACCATTTAACCACTGTGCTGTCCATTTAAAACTTAATTTTAATAAAACATATTTCAATTAAAAATGCATGATGTTTCCTAAATGAAAAGCACCTTCACAGTCAAGCCATCCATATATGGATCCAAATGCCGAACCAGCCAAATTTCAATCCATGTATGGGCTACCAGCCTGACAGGCTTTTCCAAAAAGTGCCGCCAGCTAGCCGGCAATACTGACGATTGTATTCTGCCAGCAGGGAAGGCTCTCTTCTGGCAGAATACAATACCTCAGTGGGAGTGATTCCCCCATCCACATCAAATGTGCGGATGGGGGAATCGGTTCATTTTTTTTATTCAACCTGCTGGTTGAACAAATAAAATGTCAATCATGTATGGTTTGCATTAGAATTTTGTTGGTTTGAGAAAAAAATTTCCATCCAGCTCCTTCAGATAAGTATTGGAAAATTGAACGATGTTCTGAAAAAAAATTAAAATAAGGCAAAATTCTATTTGTGGATGACCATCTTAAATCATGCTGTGTGATAGTGAAATGTTTGGGGTGGCTCTAGGATGACTGGTGATCCTATCATAGCAGATGGAGCACTTACAGGAAGTTATTACATCTTTCTCGGTTTGTGATTTACCTTTTTTACAGTGATCACCACACATCAGCATTAACTTCCAATATTTTTTATCTCTTTGACATTGTTCACTTATTATTGTCATTTTATATCATCAATTTATATCCACATTCTCATACTATACCAAAATAGTAATTCTCTAAATCTAAAATATAAGTGCGCTCATTTCAAATGTCAGGGAAAGGAGCAAAAACGACATGCAAAATACAATAACCTATAACAACCAACCAGTAATGAACTTTCATTGATCCTGCAACAGTTAACATAAACCTGAATGGTTGCTTTGGGTTACAACACTTTACACACCATCAATGCTTTATGCACTTCTGAATAAGCTATACAGGTATCATTACTAATACATTTAATTGATATAAATTAGTCTATATATATTATAAACAATTACCCATTTAATTTTTTTTTATAAAAATTAAATAATAATAATAAAGAATATTAAAAATATTGAAATGTTATAAAATGATTTTTTTGTATAAAAATAAAATAATAATAAATAATACTAAAAATATTGAAATGTTATAAAATGAAATGCAAAGCAAAGATAAAGTACGCAGATTGAAACAAAAATGCTAAATATTGTAAATGTTTTGCAGTGCAGAATAAAAAAAAACTTAAGCAAAAGTGCAGAATTGAAAAAAATGTAAAAAGCAAATAAAACTTGACTGGTAGTTCTGGACCCTTGCTCCACTTTTACTTAGTTTTCATTGCAAAATTCTTTTTAAAGCATCTGCTATATTCTTCTTCTTTTCTTTTTTATTATATCCTTTAATTTTATTTGCAATAAAGGTACCTAGATGAATGAACCACTCAAACGGAAAAAAAGATAAATATTAAGCAAAATCAGCATGCATGAACACCAGGTCTAGTCTAAAAAGTATCCATCAGTGCAGGTGTGAGATATATCTGTCTACTGCATAGAAAAAAGAGCCGCAGAGCTTACAGCTAATAAGCCCCCTTACCAGAATGGCCTCAGCTTGTTTAGGGTCGAGTTCAGAAACAGCCCTTCTGAAGCTTTTCCCAGCAGATCCGGAGATATTTGGTGTCGGCATCACTACTCTTTTAGAAGTGTCTTGTGTTGCACCTGCTCTCAGCCCCAGCTATATAGAGCCAGTCTGACGTCACCGCTTCCCCCCACCACAAGCCTGAGGG
Organism: Staurois parvus; assembly: GCF_062004578.1. NCBI lineage: Eukaryota > Metazoa > Chordata > Amphibia > Anura > Ranidae > Staurois > Staurois parvus. The sequence continues at coordinate 12,741,803 of NW_028318614.1, forward strand.
AGGAGGCTGGACACTGGTCCTCTATCTAGCACATCTCTCCCATACCTTGTGCAACCTGCAGACTATCTCTTTGCCTAACATTTCTGTCAGATCTCTGCAGAGCATTCCTTAAACAGAGCTGTGCAGATCATTCCTCCTGCCAACTTCATAGAAGTGTAGATTTGCACTTGCCCCATGAAGACACAGATGAATCCTCATCTGCACTACACCTCTACTAATACATTTATACTATTATGATGATGATTGTTGCCTGGTTGTTATGTTGATCCTACAGCTTCAGTACTTTCTGCATGCTTGTTCTGCATCAGTGACTTAACCACTTTAGTACAAGCCTGTCATACGTGAACAGCGTCATGCAACCCTATACCCAAATGATCTTTATATCACTTTTTTTAGACATGACTAAAAGAGCAAAATAAATGGATTTTTAAGGTAACCAAGGATTACAGCTAAATTCATAGCAAATTACAAAATAATTTTATTCATATATATTTTTTAAAAAGAGAACAAAAAAGTACAGTCATTAGAGTGCCTCCCCTCCCAGACCAATGTGCATTAACTTTTAGCATTTAGTAGGTGATTCTCATAATCAATCAACATCAAATTGTATTAAGGGACTGATGATAAAGTGGACAGAGGGATCCTTGCTCTTTTATGTGTTTCTCGGATATGCGGAATAAAGAACCTTTTATATTCTTTTTTTTAAATTATATTAATAATTGTTTTTTAATTTTTATATGAATTTGGTTGTAATCCTTGGGTATATTAAAAGTCAGTTTATGTAACTCTTTAATCAGTTCTGTATAACACTAGGATGTGCTTCCTGTAACTTTGCATCCACGTTCTTATTAAAATAATTTTTTACACAGGTAGAGTATGGAGTGGTGGTATTTAAAAGCCACTGGGTTTTTATTTTGTTACTGTATAATGGAAAAAGGAACATAAATTAATAAAGAAAACTGTTCAATACTTTCTGTTATAAAACATACCAAATAAAAATGCAAAGAGTGATACTACATCTACGTTTACATTTTGAGAAGTAGTAATGCCATTGTGATCTAATTGTTTGTCACTTTTTTGTTAATGTGGAAACATATTGAGAGGGGTTAAATATGGGGCTCAGTAGTGGTACACTAGATACATTGAACGTACAGGTAATTCATGGGGGGGGGGGGGGGAGAAGATGAAGGGACTGATGTACAGGTCACATACAGTGGAAGAATGGAGATGAAGGGGTTATTCTACAGATTTGCAAGTAAAAGAAGGTGAAGAGGTTATGGTTATAGGAAGAGGTTTGGGTTTGAATCCCAAACAGGGCACTACCTGCATGGAGTTTGCCTGTTCTTGTGTGATTGTGTGTTTTTCCTCCAAGTCCTTTGGTTTCCTCCCACACTCCAAAGACATACTGGTAGGTTAATTAGCTCCTGTCTAAAGCCGGACATACAGGTGAAACTCAAAAAATTAGAATATCGTGCAAAAGTTAATTTATTTCAGTAATGCAACTTAAAAGGTGAAACTAATATAAGAAATAGACTCATTACATGCAAAGCAAGATAGTTCAAGCCGTGATTTGTCATAATTGTGATGATTATGGCTTACAGCTCATGAAAACCCCAAATCCACAATCTCAGAAAATTAGAATATTACATGCAATCAATAAAACAAGGATTGTACATAGAACAATATCGGACCTCTGAAAAGTATAAGCATGCATACAGTCATGGCCGAAATTGTTGGCACCCTTGATATTTCTCCAGGAAATCATGTATTTCTCACGAAACGTATTGCATTAACACATGTTTTGCTATACACATGTTTATTCCCTTTGTGTGTATTGGGACAAAACAAAAAAAGGGAGGAAAGAAAGCAAATTCGACATAATGTCACACAAACCTCCAAAAATGGGCTGGACAAAAGTATTGGCACCCTTTCACAACTGCGGATAAATAAGAATGTTACAAGCATGTGATGCTCCTGTAAACTCACCTGGGGCAAGTAACAGGTGTGGGCAATATAGAAATCACACCTGAAAGCAGATAAAAAGGAGAGACGTTCACTTAACCTTTGCATTGTGTGTCTGTCTGTGCCACACTAAGCATGGACAACAGAAAGAGGAGACGAGAACTGTCTGAGGACCTGAGAACCAAAATTGTGGCAAAATATCAACAATCTCAAGGTTACAAGTCCATCTCCAGAGAACTAGATTTGCCTTTGTCCACAGTGCGCAACATTATCAAGAAGTTTGCAACCCATGGCACTGTAGCTAATCTCCCTGGTCGTGGACGGATGAGGAAAATTGATGAAAGATTGCAACGCAGAATAGTCCGGATGGTGGATAAGCAGCCCCAAACATGTTCCAAAGACATTCAAGCTGTCCTGCAGGCTCAGGGAGCATCAGTGTCAGCGCGAACTATCCGTCGACATTTAAATGAAATGAAACGCTATGGCAGGAGACCCAGGAGGACCCCACTGCTGACACAGAGACATAAAAAAGCAAGACTACAGTTTGCCAAAATGTACTTGAGTAAGCCAAAAGCCTTCTGGGAAAACGTCTTGTGGACAGATGAGACCAAGATAGAGCTTTTCGGTAAAGCACATCATTCTACTGTTTACCGAAAACGGAATGAGGCCTACAAAGAACAAAACACAGTACCTACGGTAAAATATGGTGGAGGTTCAATGATGTTTTGGGGTTGTTTTGCTGCCTCTGGCACTGGGTGCCTTGACTGTGTGCAAGGCATCATGAAATCTGAGGATTACCAAAGGATTTTGGGTCGCACTGTAGGGCCCAGTGTCAGAAAGCTGGGTTTGCGTCCAAGATCCTGGGTCTTCCAGCAGGACAATGACCCCAAACATACGTCAAAAAGCACTCAGAAATGGATGGCAAAGAAGCGCTGGAGAGTTCTGAAGTGGCCAGCAATGAGCCCAGATCTAAATCCCATTGAACACCTGTGGAGAGATCTTAAAATTGCTGTTGGGAAAAAATGTCCTTCCAATAAGAGAGACCTGGAGCTGTTTGCAAAGGAAGAGTGGTCCAAAATTCCGGGTGAGAGGTGTCAGAAGCTTATTGATGGTTATAGGAAGCGACTGATTTCAGTTATGTTTTCCAAAGGGTGTGCAACCAAATATTAAGTTAAGGGTGCCAATACTTTTGTCCAGCCCATTTTTGGGGTTTTGTGTGACATTATGTCATATTTGCTTTTCTGCCTCTGTTTTATATTTGTTCCAATACATACAAAGGGAATAAACATGTGTATAGCAAAACATGTGTTAATGCAATACCTTTTTTGTGTGAAATACTTGATTTTCAGGAAAAATATCAAGGGTGCCAACAATTTCGGCCATGACTGTATGTACTCGGTACTTGGTTTGGGCCCCTTTTGCAGCAATTACTGCCTCAATGTGGCGTGGCATGGAGGCTATCAGCCTGTGGCACTGCTGAGGTGTTATGGAAGACCAGGATGCTTCAATAGCGGCCTTCAGCTCTTCTGCATTGTTCGGTCTCATGTCTCTCATCTTTCTTTTGGCAATGCCCCATAGATTCTCTATGGGCTTCAGGTCAAGTGAGTTTGCTGGCCAATCAAGCACAGTAATCCCACAGTCATTGAACCAGGTTTTGGTGCTTTTGGCAGTGTGGGCAGGTGCCAAGTCCTGCTGAAAAATGAAGTCAGCATCCCCATAAAGCTCGTCTGCGGAAGGAAGCATGAAATGCTCCAAAATCTCCTGGTAGACGGCTGCATTGACCCTGGACTTAATGACCAACACCAGCAGATGACATGACTCCCCAAATCAACACAGACTGTGGAAACTTCACACTGGACTTCAGGCATCTTGCAGTGTGTGCCTCTCCATTCTTCCTCCATACTCTGGATCCTTGGTTTCCAAATGAGATGCAAAAGTTGCTCTCATCAGAAAAGTGGACTTTGGACCACTGAGCAACAGACCAGGTCTGTTTTTCTTTAGCCCAGGTAAGACACTTCTGACGTTTGTTGTTCCGGAGCTTCTTGACATGAGCAATACGTCATTTGAACCCCATGTCCAGGAATCCGTCTGTGTGTGGTGGCTCTTGATGCACTGACTCCAGCCTCAGTCCACTCCTTGTGAAAGTCCCCAACACTTTTGAATGACCTTTTCCTGACAATCCTCTCCAGGCTGTGGTTATCCCTGCTGCTTGTGCACTTTTTTCTTTCACACTTTTCCCTCCCACATAACTTTCTATTAATGTGCTTTGATACAGCAATTTGGGAACATTGAACTTCTTTTGCAATTACCTTTTGAGGCTTTCCCTCCTTATGGACGGTGTCAATGATGGTTTTCTGCACAACTGTCAGGTCAGCAGTCTTTCCCATGATTGTGATTCCTACTGAACCAGACTGAGAGACCATTTAAGGCTCAGGAACCCTTTGCAGGTGTTATGGCTTAATTAGCTGATCAGAGTGGGACACTTTGAGCCTAGAATATTGCACCTTTTCACAATATTCTAATTTTCTGAGATTGTGGATTTGGGGTTTTCATGCGCTGTAAGCCATAATTATCACAATAATGACAAATCACGGCTTGAACTATCTTGCTTAGCATGTAATGAGTCTATCTCATATATTAGTTTCACCTGTTAAGTTGCATTACTGAAATAAATTAACTTTTGCACAATATTCAAATTTTTTGAGTTTCACCTGTATAATCCAGTGGTTGCCACTGTTGTGCACAGTGAATATTTCATTTTGTCATTTCAATGAGACACAAGTTTGTCTTCAAGAGGGGAATCCCTCCCGCAAAGTTATTGTGTTCTCCTGAACTGCTGTAGCCGCTGGCAATATTCACTAGAAAAATCCGACATGCTGATTCTGTGGTCCCCCAGCCCCTACTATGCCCAACTCCCACAGCTGATGCCCACCCCTCACAACCTTTTCTAAATCTCATCTCCACCACCTGGGAAACAATTCCACTGCTGACGTTCACCCCTCATCTCCTCACGCCAAACCTCACCCTTCAATTTGGGACGTGCACAAACTGGAACTTGCAGCTTGATTACCCTTGGCCACATCTTATCTAACTGAACTCTACCCATCCTGATCCTAAGCACGAGAACTCTAGCTACAGGAAGATTCAACAATGAGATACGCTACTGCACGCTAGACTATCTGCAACCAAGCACCCTGAGAAACTTTCCACCACGCCTCCATATCTAATATAAACTGTGCACTTAAAATATTAAAATATAATAAATTTAATATCAATCATGTGGATATTAACCAATAAAGATGTCCAAAACCAATAATTGTGTTCCCACAAAAAACAATAAATATATAATAAACAAATATATTATTACACCTTCCCTTTAAATGCTATTACACCCGCTACACACTGTGCACAGCAAAAAAAAATATATATATATATATATACCGTATTTTTTGCTCCATAAGACGCACCTGACCATAAGATGCGCCTAGATTTTAGAGGAGAAAAACAAGAAAAAAAATATTCTGAACCAATGGACTGCAAACATAGTACAGGAAATGACCAGAGACTGCAGACACAGTACAGCAGCTGACCAGAGACTGCAGACATAGTTCAGGAGATCACCAGAGACTGCAGACATAGTACAGGAGATCACCAGAGACTGCGACACAGTACAGGGGATGACCAGAGACTGCGGACATAGTACAGTAGATGACCAGAGACTGCGAACACAGTACAGAAGATGACCAGAGACTGCAGACATAGTAAAGGAGATGACCAGAGACTGCGGACATAGTACAGGAGATGACCAGAGACTGAGGACACAGTACAGGAGATGACCAGCGACTGCAGACACAGTACAGGAGATGACCAGAGACTGTGGACACAGTACAGGAGATGACCAGAGACTGCGGACATAGTACAGGAGATGACCAGAGACTGCGAACACAGTACAGGAGATGATCAGAGACTACGGACATAGTACAGGAGATGACTAGAGACAGCGGACACAGTACAGGAGATGACCACAGACTGCAGACATAGTACAGGAGATGACTAGAGACTGCGGACATAGTACAAGAGATGACCAGAGACTGCAGACACAGTACAGATGACCAGAGACTGCAGACACAGTACAGATGACCAGAGACTGCAGACACAGTACAGGGGATGACCAGAGACTGCGGACAGTACAGGGGAGTACCAGAGACTGCAGACAGTACAGGAGATGACCAGAGACTGCAGACAGTACAGGGGATGACCAGAGACTGCAGACAGTACAGGGGATGACCAGAGACTGCAGACAGTACAGGGGATGACCAGAGACTGCAGACAGTACAGGGGATGACCAGAGACTGCAGACAGTACAGGGGATGACCAGAGACTGCAAACAGTACAGGAGATGACCAAGAGACTGCAGACCTTAGGGGAGGGAGGGGGAGTGGGTACCTGAATTTGAAAATTGTCCTCCCTTTAGTGTGGGCACCTGGCTGTGACAGCCGGGTGCCCACAGCGCATGCGCGAGAAGCACTGCGATTTGTGAATGGCCCGGCGTCTTCTGGGATCTATCATGTGTCAGTGCGCAGTGGGCACCCGGCTGCTCCATATTCGCTCCATAAGACGCACTGACATTTTCCCCCATATATATTTGAACACGGGCAAAAATGTTATACTTTTGGCTCTGTATGCCACCAGAATAAATTAAAATGAAACAGTCCAAATGAATTTGAAGTGCAGGCTTTCAGCTTTAATTGAAAGGGTTGAACATAAATATCAAGTACAAATTTTAGGAACTGCAACCATTTTTATATACAGTCCCTCCATTTTCAGGGGCTCAAATATAATTGGATATTGGAATATAATCATAAATAAAATGTTAATTTTTAATATTTTGTTAAGAATCCTTTACTGGCAATGACTGCCTGTAGTCTGGAACCCATGGACATTGACAAAGACTGGGTTTCCTCCTTTCTGATTTTTTGCCAGGATCTAACTGCAGCTGTCTTCAGTTGTTCTTTGTGGGTCTTTCTGCCTTTAGTTTTGCCTTCAGCAAGTGAAATGCATGCTCAATTGGGTTTAGATCAGGTGATTGACTCGGCCATTGCAGAATATTCCATTTCTTTTCCTTCAAAAGCTACTGGGTTGATTATGCAGTGTGGTTTGGATCATTGTCCATCTGTACTGTGAAGCGTCATCAAATGAACTTTGCTGCACTTGCTGAATCTGGGCTGACAGTATATCTCTAAACACTGCAGAATTCCTCCGGCTGCTTCTGTCTTCTGTCACATCATCAATAAACACCAATGACCCAGTGTCACTGGAAGCCATTCATGCCCATGCCATCACACTGCCTCCACCATGTTTTACAGATGATGTTGTGTGCTTTGGATCATGAGCTGTTCCAAGCCTTCTCTGTTCTTTTTTCTTCCCATCATTCTGGTACAGATTAATCTTAGTTTCATCCGTCCAAAGAATGCTTTTCCAGAACTGGTCTGGCTTTTTTAGATTTTATTTTTGGCAAACTCTAATCTGACTTTTCTATTTTTCATGCTTATGAATGGTTTGCACCTTGTGGTGAACCCTCTGTATTTGCTCTCGTGATGTCTTCTCCTGATTGTAGACTTTGACAATGATACATTCACCTCCCTGGAGAGTATCCTTCAGTTGTCTGGATGTTGTGAATGTGTTTTTCTTTATCATAGAGAGGATTTTGCAATCATCCACCACTGTTGTCTTCTGAGGACGTCCATGCCTTTTTATGTTGCTGAGCTCACCAGTGCATTCTTTTTTCATAAGAATGTACCAAACTGTTGATTTAGCCACTCCTAATGTTGCTGCTATCTCTCTAATGGATTTGTTTTGTTTTTGAAGCCTTACAATGGCCTGTTTCACTTGCATGGACAGTTCCTTTACATACATGATGTAGGTTCACATCAATAGATTCCAAATGCAAATAGAATCAACTCTAGACCTTTTACCTGCTTAATTGATGAAGAAATAACAGGAGTAGCCCACACCTGGCCATGAAACAGCGTTTGATTCAACTGTCCAATTACTTTTGGTCCCTTGAAAGAGGGGGGATGGCTGTTCTTAAGAGCTGTAATTCCTAAACCTTTCCTCCAATTTGGATGTACATACCCTCAAATTAAACCTGTGAGTGTGCACTTTCAGCCCATATCCATTATATAACTATAGCTTGAATATGTTTTGGTAAATATCTGAGAAAAACTAAAATTGTGCCTGTGTTCAAATATACTGTATATGGACCTAACTGTATACTGTATATAAATGTCCTTTTTATCAGTCAACCACCATTGTGATAATCCAAATAAACAGTTCTTCCACTTTTTTAAGTCTCTTATGCAATTCCTGTATAATCCCATTCGCGGTGATCTGGCCTACTCTGTCCTACTACGGAAGTCATGTGACGTGATGACACGCGTCTAGGTGGAGCCGGGTGTCGGTACTTGCCAAAAACGGAAGTGACACAGGAGCCGTGGCCCTGCTGTTTCATATGTAAAGTTTGCATTTTTATCTTTAATGTAAGTACAATTTGATTAATAAATGTAAAAAATATGCTACACTATGGAATACTTCTATTCTGCACAAGAGAGATTTAGAGGGAAGAAGTGCACTATTTAAAGGGCCAGTTCACTGCATATGGGAGTTTGCATCTTCTCCCTGTGCCTGCGTGGGTTTCCTCCTGGTACTCCGGTTTCTTCCCACACTCCAAAGACATGCTGGTAGGTTAATTGGATCCTGTCTAAATTGGCCTTAGTATGTGTATGTATGAATGTAAGTTAGGGACCAGGGGCGGACTGACAACTCATGGGGCCCCCGGGCAATAGGGGATCATGGGGCCCCTGTGTCCTTGCCCAGACTCAAAAATGCCTATGAAAAAGGTACCAGGGGCATCTCATGGGGCCCCCTACTGACCCCGGGCCCACGGCAGTGCCCAAGTTTCCAAATGGTCAGTCCGCCCCTGTTAGGGACCTTAGATTGTAAGCCCCTTGAGGGTTAGGGACTGGTGGGAATGTATAATATATAAATTGATGCGTAAATTGATGGCTCTATATAAGTACTTGTAATAAATACAGGAATTGCTTACAGGCAGTAAATGAGCACTGATTCAAGCAGTACGTTGGAGTGGATGTATCTAAAAGAGTCCCTAAAAGGTAAAAAGGTGTTTTAAGACCTGAATCACACAGGTCCATCCAATGAGGTGGGCGCAGTGATGAAAGGTGGGGGGTATTTTCATACACGTATTAAGGAACATAAGAGACTTAAAAACGTGGAAGAACTGTTTATTTGGATTGTTATCATGGTGGTTGAATGATTAAAAGGACATTAAAAAAAATTTTATGTGCCCAGTGTGTAGGGGGTGTAATAGCATTTAAAGGGAAGGCACAACAATATATGTATTATATATATATTACATTATTGCTGGTCCTCATTATTAGAGGTATTACCTTTTGGATCTGAAATCTGATGATTGCTATAAGTTACTTCACAACTGACAACACCATTGATGTTTGTGCCCCCATATTAAATAATTGCACTGTTGTCTGCTGGCATTGTATTACTCATGTTTTATTTTATCATCCTTTTCCCTAGTAAACATAGTCTTTTAATGTTTCCTATTTCAGCTCGGTGCTCTCTTTGCCTAATCTCTGTTCCCCATCCGTGCCTCCTCCTTCTCCCTCCTCTGCTGTCTCTTTCAGTAATTAGACTTTGTCAAACACAGTAATTAACACCGCTTTGCCTTGGTGGCTTTTTTTGCCGTCATGACTCCTTTCATTCACAAAAATACTTTTAATAACCCATAATGACAGGGCACAACTCCTGGAAAACACAGCTTTCCTTTACTGCAGAGGGTCAGCTCTGCAGCCAAGCAATAATCTTCTGAACTTTCAATAATAAGAACTTTCTTTTTTTAAACTGTGAATGAGGCTAAATATACCAGGACCCGCTATTTCAATTACAAAAGATGTTTTACATTTGTGAAGAATACTATAGAAATTGTAAAAAGTAAAATGAAATCTGTATGTTTCAGAATAGTACACTAAATTTTCTGTTTAACAGGTTGGTCCAGCTAAAACAGATATTTTAGTTACTAGTGACTAGGGATGAATAGAAAAAATTCACTTGTTACGAAAAGTGTAGGAAAAAAATAAATTTCGGAGGGGTTACCCTTTGCTTAGTTATGTTTATTGACAGGATGTGTATTTGAGAATTATATTTAGTTTAGTTTATTTAATTTAGTGTAGCACCCTCCTAGCATAGGATGCTGGGCAAAGTTAGTTTTTGACCCCTTCTGTAGTCAAGGCTACAGTAATTGTTTGTTCTGGTCTGTTCAGGGTTTCCTAGGCTGGGAGCATGATTGTTTCCTCTTGCCCCTGGAAGAATCTTCCAGAGCATAGGGAAGGGGATTCAGATGAGCAACCTGAATATTCATCAAGGCCTAGCCAATCCCTGGAGATGAGTGTCCAGAAGGTGGCTGGGGAGATGATAGCCTGAAGCCCTTGAGAGATTGTTCTTTCCTTAGCAGGGAGGGTTCCAAAGCCTTTAGGGTTGCTGCCCCCTTAAGCAGCCTGTGGACTGTAAAGCTGTACTCTGAAGTCTCAGCAGTGGCAGAGTGGATTACCTGAAGTGATAATTCGGAGGAGCTGGCTGTAGGAATTCACCATAAAGGATTGGGTCTGGAGAAGGATTGCCTCCATCACTGGACCTGGAAGCTGGAAGGTGTGTAACTGTCCTGGGGACTAGTGAGTGCTGACCCTGAATTGTGAACCCTGGTGACTGTGTGCTTTTGGGATGTACGTGCTAGAGGTAGCTGTGGATTGAGAGGGATCTCATAGGGACTCAGAATACTGGCCATTCCACTGTCCTCAGCAGAATCCTGGAGTGGGAGCCCAGGGAAGAGTGTCCCCTTGTTACCGTGCAGTGTTTTGGAGTATCCCATGCCCCAACCCCTGTCCTGTTTAATGTTCTGCAAGCAATACATTTCAAAAAGACATCCCCTGGACTAAATTATTGGAGCTGGCGTGCATGGCCAGCTATTACCAGCAGCCCCTGTGGGGGTAACGCTACATAAGCGTTATTTTAATTGTGTTTTTTTCCATTAATTTTCTGAATTTTATCTTTATTTGCATGTTCCTTTTTTTTTAACTTATTTTTGGCACAAGAACAGAATCAGGATAGCTGAAATGTGTTCCACAATTCTCTGTAGCCATTTATATTGTATTTAACCTAGTAAAAAAAAAACAATAATTTCACATTCCCTATTGACTTCAAGGTATCTAGCCAAGATGTCAAAATGTCGCTAGGGCCTCCCATCCCAAAAATTGAGGAAAATGAAAAATCTGTTTTGCTCAGCCTTACTAGTGACTGCTGGTGGTGTGCAGATTCGAACAGTGGCTTCCTATATACTGTAACTGTTGCTGACTCCAGTGACAATATCCCACCACAGTAAAGACTCTCCACCCCATAGCCTCACTCTCCTTGATACATTCCTCTTGAGGTAAAATATGATGAATGAAACATCTGGGCTCCTTTCACATGCTTCTGACTCCTGAACTGTGGTGGAGTGCCTTGTCCACAGCAGCTGGTCCGCGGTTAGCAGGTTAACAGGAGGCAATGTGCCACCTCTGAAAGCATGTTTAAAGAGGGACTTCACGCTGCAAACCCATCCATTAGATGCAGTTGCAACACAGTTGTGGCATGGCCCCATTCACCTCTATGTGGCATATTGGCAGGAAGTACTGCCTACTGAACACGACATGCCCTACTTTTTTTTTTTTGCCATGATGTCAACAAGTTATATGGATGCTGGGCTTTGACAGACGGCTGAGATATGGTAAAATTCCCTCTCAACTGCCTGGTTTTGCTACACCAACAATGCCCATGTGAAAATGGCCTTGGTATTGATAGTCAACTCATAATAAAAATGAACGTTAGGCAGAGCTGGGAACCACCTGATTCACTAGTTAAGCGGATTCCACTACCGATAGCTCTAGTATCAGAAGCTGTTCAATTCAGCCTACCAGCATCTACACAGAATTGAACCTAGAAATTTAGGTAGACTGAGAAGTATTGATTATCTATTTTAGTTATTAGCAGAATAGTTACTCGGGCACATGTGTATAGAAGGCAAGAAGGGCTGAGTGCTGGGGCAATCATTTACCTTTGTTCATTTGCTTGTTTTTAGAAAAGAATGTGTTTTGCTGTATATAAACAAATCCTGAAGAAGAAGCAGAGAGTGCCGGCGGAGGACTTCCAAAGTGGAGGTAAGGGACTGCTCTGAGTAATACCATTGTACAGAGCAGGTAAATATGCCATCTTTTTTATTGTAACTGAAAAAAATGCTTTTAATATTGCTTTAATGAAAAAAATAACTGAGCTGCTTGTCATTTTCTTTGTACATACACATTAGGTCTTCAGCTGTCATGAGTAAATTGGTTTGAGTAATATGTTGCTGCAGCTATAAGGAGCTATGAAGTCATCTCAAGTCAGGCTCAGTTCTAAATGTATTCATTGCACTATAAGTTAACTTGTTGGTTTTCTCATAAATTAAGTAGAAACCACCTTTCCAGAGGCACTTTGATGTGATGTGGGATGTGATCAAAAACTACACTTAGTGGTGTATTTATAAAACAATTTGCATAGCAGTGCACCCAGTGAAAGCTCAAGTACATTTGTTCTATGCCAATAGGACAAAACACAAATGTTATTAGGCCAAATCCTGTGTTTCTGGAATGGTTTTTATTGATTGACAATGGAAAATATTACATGGGGCTACTAGATGGTGCTGGTGGCTAAACACTGTATTTTCCATTTTAAATAAATGAAAAGCATTCAACCAGCACAGGAAAAAGCCTAATAACATTTGTTTTTTGCACTGTTCACACAGAAAGAATGTACATGCACTGTGACTTAGTGTTCCTCTATGTAAAATCTTTTATAAATACACCCCCCAAAGACCAGTACAAGAGGAACAGAGAAATTTTCAATGATAGAATCTGAAATGGGGATGACATAAAGAACTTGTATCTCTGTGTCGTCATACTTCATAGTGCCAAGGTGGAAGAGGATCTCTGAAGCAATAACAGTTATTTTGGCTCCATTCACACTTGTCGCAGCCAATTCTTTTCAATGGCATCCATTCAAATCTGTGCGACTTAAAGTCACAGCAATATTGAAAAGGTGTTTTCACTACTTTGTTGTGACTTTTGATGCGACTTTGGTGCAGAAAAAGTAAAGATGGATCAAAGTCACACCAAAAAGTCGCATTAAAGTTGCATTGGAAATTGTGCAACTCTGGAGAAGCGCTAATTTGCAACCAATGCCTGCTGTGAGGCTCACTTTGTCTGATTTAAAACTTCAAAATGAACTGTCTGTTGAAGAATGAGTTATTGCAATAAGTCACTACTATAACTAACTTGTGTGTGTGTATGTGTGCATATGTGTGTGTAAACTAAAGACTAAACAAAAGGAAGAGTCTGGAAATCTTAAAAAGGATTGTAATGCTCCCTCCGCTGCCTCAAAGGGAGCATGTAAAATACTGATATGTAGTATTTTATATTTACTTGATGAAAAATAACATATATATATATATATATATATATATATATACAGTGCTCAGCATAAATTAATACACTCCTTTTGAAAAGTACAATTTTAATCAATATCTCAATGAACACAAGAACAATTTCCAAAACTTTGACAAAAGTTTTATAGAACATTTGTTTAGCTCATTACATGAAAGTAAGGGTAATATTATAACTTAGATTACAAAATCTTTAGTTTTACTCATATTAGTTGATGCAAAAATGAATACACCCCACAACAAAAACTAATTATCTTATTCCATTCTTCAAGAACGACCTTTTTTAGAGCCTGGATGCTAGATGGAGAGTGATGCTCAACCTGTCTCTTCAGAATTCTCCATAGGTGTTCAATTGGGTTCAGATCAGGAGACATACTTGGCCACTGAATCACTTTCACCCTGTTCTTCTTCAGAAATGCAACATTGGCCTTAGATGTGTGTTTTGGATTATTTTCATGTTGGAAAAGTGCACGGCGACCAAGTGTATGGAGTGATGGTAGCATCTTCTCTTTCAATAGAGAGCAGTACATCTCTGAATTCATGATACTATCAATGAAATGCAGCTCCCCGACACCAGCATCACTCATGCAGCCTCACAAAAGGACACTGCCACCACCATGTTTCACTGTGGGCACCATGCATTCTCAGAATGGAGAAGAAAGGTAATTTACGTGACCGTGGCATGGTTGTTGGTGCCAGACGAGCTGGTCTGAATATATCAAAAACTGCTGATACACTGGGATTTTCATGCACAACCATCTCTAGGATTTAAAGAGAATGGTCCAAAAAAGAGAAAATGTCCAGTGAGCGGCAGTTGTGTGGACAAAAATTCCTTGTTGATGTCAGAGGTCAAAGGAGAATGGGCAGACTGGTTCAATATGATAGAAAGGCAACAGTGACTCGTCAATATGGACCAAAAACTCTGAGGAACATTTCCAACACCTTGTTGAACCTATGCCACGAAAAAATAAGGCAGTTCTGAAGGCAAAATAGGGTCCAACCTGATACTAGCAAGGTGTACCTAATAAAGTGGCTGGTGAGTGTGTGTGTGTATATACAGTGCTCAGCATAAATGAGTACACCCCTTTTGAAAAGTAAGATTTTAATCAATATCTCAATGAACACAAGAACAATTTCCAAATTTTTGACAAAACTGAAATTTAGAGAACATTTGTTTAGCTCCTCACATGAAAGTAAGGTTAGTAATAAAACTTAAATCACAAAATCTTCAGTTTTACTCAAATAAGCTGATGCAAAAATGAATACACCCCACAACAAAAACTACTACATCTAGTATGTTGTATGTATTTTGTATAACCTCATGATTTTGTAAGGACAGCACAAAGTCTTTTCGGCATGGAAGTTGGCAACATATTGCAACATCTATCTTTTTTCCATTCTTCAAGAACGACCTCTTTTAGAGCCTGAATGCTAGATGGAGAGTGACGCTCTTCAGAATTCCCCATAGGTGTTCGATTGGGTTCAGACCAGGAGACATACTTGGCCACTGAATCACTTTCACTCTGTTTTTCAGAAATGCAACAGTGGCCTTAGATGTGTGCTTTGGATCATTGTCATGTTGGAAAAGTGCACAACGACCAAGGGCAGGGAGTGATGGTAGCATCCTCTCTTTCAATATAGAGCAGTACATCTGTGAATTCATGATACTATCAATGAAATGCAGCTTCTCAACACCAGCAGCACTCATTCAGCCTCACAAAAGGACACTGCCACCACCATGTTTCACTGTAGGCACCATGCATTTTTCCTTGTACTCCTCACTTTTGCGAGGCCATACAGTTTTGAAGCCATCCGTTCCAAATCATTTATCTTGGTCTCCTCACTCCAGAGTACAGAATCCCAGTAGTCTTCTTCTTTTTCAGCATGGGCCCTGACAAATTCTAGGCGGGCTTTTTTGTGCATGGGCTTTAGGAGAGGTTTCCTTTGTAGACGAAGCCCATGCATGCCATTCCTCTGCAGTGTATGCTGTATTGCGTGATGTGAAACAATTATTATTATTACAGGTACTTATATAGCGCCATCAATTTACGCAGCGCTTTACATATATATTGTACATTCACATCACAATCACCTCAGTTTGGTTTTCTACTTCTTTAGCTAACTGCAGTGAACTTGCATGGCGATTTTCTTCTACCCTTCTCATCAGAAGACGCTCCTGTTGAGGTGTTACCTTCCATTGGCAGCCTGGACTTCTGTGAGATGGTTGTCCTACGGACACAGCTGATCACGTGATGTGGTAAAAGGCCAATCACAGCGGCCTTTTACCACCTGATCAGCGGTGTCCAATGACACGCTGATCAGAAGGAAATACAAGTGCCGGTTCTCGGCTGCACTTTCCTCACGCTGTCAGATCGTGAGGAAAGTACTGCCGAGAACCGGCAGCTGTCAGAGCGGGGATCGGCACCGATCATCAGGGCACTGATGATCAGTGCCCTGATGATCGGTGCCCAGCAGTGCCACCCGCAAGTTCCGCCCAGCAGTGTGCCCACTAGCTCCGCCCACCTGTGCCCAGCAGTGCACCCACCTGTGCCACTCTGCAGTGCCACCTACCTGTGCCCAGAAGTGCCACCTACATGTGCCCATCAGTGCCACCCACCTGTGCCCACCCACCTGTGCCCGCCAGTGCCACCCACCTGTGCCCACCCACCAGTGCTGCCCACCAGTGCCACCCACCAGTGCAGCCCAGCAGTGCTGCCAGTCAGTACCACCAGTCAGTGCCCAGGGGTTGTGCCAGTCAGTGCCGCCAGTCAGTGCCCAGCAGTGATGCCAGTCAGTGCCGTCTATCAGTACCCATCATCAGTGTCACCTATCAGTGCCACCTATCAGTGCTGCATATTAGTGCCGCCTATCCGTGACACCTCATTAGTGCTGTCTATCAGTGCCGCCTATCCGTGCCACCTCATTAGTGCTGCCTATCAGTGCCCATCAGTGCCGCCTATCAGTGCCCATCAGTGCTGCCCCATCAACGCACATCAGTGAAGGAGAAAAAATGCCTGTTTGAAAAATTTTATAATAGAAACAAAGAAACTTTTTTTTTTTCAAATTTTTTGCACTTTTTTATTTATAGCGCAAAAAGTAAAGCGCCCAGTGGCGATTAAATACCACCAAAAGAAAGCTCTATTTGTGAGAAAAAAATGATCAAAATTTCATATGGGTACAATGTTGCATGACCGCGCAATTGTCAATCAAAGTGCGGCAGCGCTGAAAGCTGAAAATTGGCCTGGTAAGGAAGGGGGTATACGTGCCTGGTAGGCAAGTGGTTAATGAATAATTAGACTCATCCGTAGTTATATTCTTGTTAATTAGGATTTTGTTGTCTAAAATTTAGCTTTGCTCCTAAGACTTTCATTGGGGTGTATTCATTTTTGCAATATGGTCATGAATTAATTTGTTTGGAAAAATACTTTTGTGTGTGTGTATGCAAATTAACAAAACTTGTTTGCAAGCAATGGCCCACATTTTTGGGAGTATTTTGTAGTATAGTGTACCATAGAAAATGTTGATACTGAAAAGTAAAGGATTTCTGACAAATCTGTTGGGGTGTACTCATTTACTTTGAGCACTGTATATCATTGGATTCAGGTGTTCCAATCAGCTCCATGGCCACAGGTGTATAAAATCAAGCACCTAGGCATGCAGACTGCTTCTACGAACATTTGTGAAAGAATGGGTCGCTCTCAGGAGCTCAGTGAATTCAAGTGTGGTACCGTGATAGGTTGCCACCTGTTCAATAAATTCATCTGTGAATTTTCCTTGCTACTAAATATTCCACAGTTGACTGTTAGTGGTATTATAACAAAATGGAAGCAACTGGCAACAACGGCAACTCAGCCACGAAGTGGTAGGCCATGTAAAATGACAGCAGGGGCAGCACAAGCGCACTGTGTGCAGAATTCGCCAACTGTCTGCAGAGTCAATAGCTAAAGATCTCCAACTTCGTGTGGCCTTCAGATTAGCACAACAACAGTGTGTAGAGAGCTTCATGGAATGGGTTTCCATGGCTGAGCAGCTGCATCCAAACCTTACATCACCAAGTGCAATGCAAAGCATTGGATGCAGTGGTGTAAAGCACGCCACCACTGTACTGTAGAGCACTGGAGATGTGTTCTCTGGAGTGACAAATCACGCTTCTCTGTCTGGCAATTTGATGGACATGTCTGGGTTTGGCGGTTGCCAGGAGAATGGTACTTGCCTAATTGCATTGTGCCAAGTTTAAAGTTTGTGGGGGGTTGTGAAGGGAACTCAATGAGTCCTCATACTAAGATATTTTTGACAATTTCATGCCCGCAACTTTGTGGGAACAGTTTGGGGATGGGCCCCTTCCTGTTCCAACATGACTGCGCACCAGTGCCCAAAACAAGGTCCATAAAGACATGGATGAGCAAGTTTGGGGTGGAGGAACTTGACTGGCCTGCACAGAGTCCTGACTTCAACCCGATAGAACACCTTTTGGATGATTTAGAGAGGAGACTGAGAGCCAGACCTTCTCACATTACCTCACAAATGTGCTTCCCGGAAGAATGGTCAAACATTCCCATAGGCACACTTCTAGACCTTGTGGACAGCCTTAATTATTAATTAATAATTATTCTTCAGTTATTTATTAATTAATGGATCACCCACTGGAAGCTACATTAACCACTGAGAAGGGTTGTGATTGTGCAAACATCAACACATATCTATTGATGTAAAAGGAAGGGAACATCATTTGACTGGTGAGGAAGAGAACACCCAACTTAGTCACACATAGGGTTAATTCACACTACATGTGGTGGGACTGTGTTGGAGGGCTACTCCAGCACAGTCCCACCACATGACAAGGCAAAATGCTGTTGAGGCACCCAACAGACAGAAGGAGCCATGAGAGCCTGCGGGGGACCTGAGAAGAGGAGGATCCAGGCTGCTCTGTGCAAAACCAGTGCACAGAGCAGGTATGTATAGACATGTTTGTTATTTTACAAAAAAAACAACAAAAAAAGAACCTTTAGAATCACTTTAAGGAAGCCTGTTCACTTTAATGATGGGAATTGTTTACTGGCAACAGTAGCCAGGTGCCAGCTATATTATTATGCCTTTCAGGGACATTTACAGATGAGACTATCATTAATCCTTTTCCTAGTGGTCAATTCTGGTACTGCTTCATCATTTCCTGTTAGCAGAGTGATCCATTTCTTCTGACAGCAGAGGATCTTGGGACCTGGAGTCCCATAGCCAATACATACCATATTTCTGATTGCTGATTGAGCTACAACTACCAGAGAGCTGGGGGACCAGAAGGTTGCTGGGGAAGCAGATATATTCTACAGGCAGGAACTTTCTCTCTCTCTATTTACAGAATTCTTTGCATTCCATATTGTGATGCCCAGTGGCCCAGAGAGAGCTGATAAGTCAATAAGCCTTTTTTCTCCCCCTCCTGCTGCTGGTGTTGCAGTTGCATAGTTACAACGTACCATTTGTGACCATATAATCTGTGAACTGTTGCTATATGACTATTTGCATTTTATCGGTGTTTTGCTTTTATGTGTTAACTGTGGATGTACCTCCTAAACCTGCATTCTGTGGCCTACTCTTCTGAACAAACCTAATATATTATTATTATTATTATTATACAGTATTTATAAAGCGCCAATAGTTCACTCAGCGCTGTACATTACAAAGGGGGACAGAACATGTGACAGAACAATACCAATACAATGCAAAACATGAGGGGATCGAGGGCCCTGCTCTTTCGAGCTTACAATCTAGAAGGGATGGGATAGTGGTACAGGAGGAGATAGCTGTGGGGGATGGAGTGGTAGGAAGAGTGGAGGAGGTCAGCAAGTTAGCAGGGGGTGAGGTAGGCTTCCCTGAAGAGATGGGTTTTCAGGGTGCGCCTAAAGGAGAGGAGAGTAGGTGATAATCTGATGGGTTGGGGCAGGGAGTTCCAGAGGATGGGTGACACCCTGGAGAAGTCCTGGAGGCGGGCATGGGAGGAGGAGACCAGGGAGCTAGAGAGAAGGAGGTCTTGTGAGGAGCGGAGTGTGCGTGCTGGGTGGTACTTGGATATTAGGTCAGTGATGTAGTTCGGGGCAGTATGGTGGACAGCTTTGTACGTCAGTGTTAGGATTTTAAATTTGATCCGTTGCGCAATCGGAAGCCAGTGGAGGGATTGGCAGAGGGGGGTGGCGGAAACGGAGCGTTTGGAAAGGTGAATGAGTCTGGCAGCCGTATTCAGGATCGACTGAAGCGGGGATAGCCAGCGGCGAGGCAGGCCAGTGAGGAGGGAGTTGCAGTAGTCGAGTCGTGATATGATGAGGGAGTGGATGAGCTGTTTAGTGGTTTCTGGGGTTAGGAACGTGCGGATTTTGGCGATGTTGCGGAGGTGGAGTCTGCACGAGTTTGTTAAAGATTGGACTTGGGGCTGGAAGGATAGGTTGGAGTCCAGAATGACACCAAGTACTCTGGCCTGCAGAGCGGGTTTGATATTGGCGTTGTTGGATGTGATGTAGAAGTCAATGGGGGGTGGGGTTCGGGCTGGGGGGAAGACAAGGAGCTCGGTTTTGGAGAGATTCAGTTTAAGGAAGTGGAGCGACATCCATTCTGATATGTCGCTCAGTAGGTGTGTGATTTGGGCAGAGACCGAGGGGGTGAGGTGGGGGGTTGAGAGATAGATTTGTGTGTCGTCGGCATAGAGGTGGTAGTTGAAGCCGTGAGAGTGTATGAGTTGGCCAAGGGAGGAGGTGTATATGGAGAAGAGAAGGGGCCCAAGGACAGAGCCTTGAGGGACCCCAACAGAGAGGGGGAGTGAGGGGGAGGTGGTAGCATTATAGGTAACGCTGAAAGAGCGTTGTGACAGGTAGGATGAGAGCCAGGAGAGAGCAGAATCTCTGAGGCCGAGGGAGTGTAGTATTTTGAGGAGGAGGGGGTGGTCAACTGTGTCGAAGGCCGCAGAGAGGTCAAGGAGTAGGAGCACTGAATAGTGGCCATTAGCTTTGGCGGTTAGAAGGTCGTTGGAGAGTTTGAGTAAGGCGGTTTCGGTGGAGTGTAGGGGGCGGAAGCCAGACTGTAGGGGATCGAGGAGGTTGTTGTCGTTGAGGTGAGAGCATAGGCGGGTGTAGACGAGGCGCTCGAGGAGTTTAGATGTAAGTGGGAGCAGGGAGATGGGTCTGAGGTTGTTCGGGTCATTGGGGTCCAGGGAGGGCTTTTTAAGTATGGGGGTGATGTGTGCATGCTTCAGTGGGGAGGGGAAAGTGCCGGAGGAGAGGGAGAGATTAAAGATGTGGGTGAGGGAGCGTAGGATGGAGGGGGAGGGAGGTCGTAGGAATTGTGAGGGGATAGGGTCGAGGGGGCAGGTGGTGAGGCGGGCATCAGAGAGGATCTTGGAGACTTCCTCGATGGTAGTAAGGTCAAAGGTGCGGAGTGTTGGGGGAGCTTCAGTATGAGGAATGTAGGGTGGGGTGGGAGAGGAGGTCAGAGCAGTGGTGAGGCCGTGGGAGAGGGGTGAAGAGGGGGTAGCTAAGTGAGGGGGAAGGGGGTTGGAGGGAGTTTGAGCAGCGACGAAGTCCCTGCGGGTAATGTCGAGGGGGAGGGGGGATGATGGGGTAGCTGTGTGAGAGGGGACGGGTTGAGAGGGCGTGTGAGTTGCGGCAATGTCCTTGCGAATTGTGTCAATCTTGTTTTTGAAGTGATTGGCAATCTCAAGGGCGGTGAGTGAGGTGCTGGGTGGAGGTGGGGGTGGAGAGAGTAGAGAGTTGAAGGTGGAGAAGAGTCGGCGAGGATTGGAGGAGAGGGCCTTGATGAGGGTCAGGAAGTAGGCTTGTTTGGCTGCGTGGAGGGAGGAGGTGTAGGTGCGGAAGGCAGATTTGTAGCAGGTGAAAGCTTGTTGGGATTTTGTTTTGCGCCTAGTCGCTCCAGGGCACGACTGCGTCGTTTGAGGGTTTTGGTGTGATCAGTCTGCCAGGGCTGGAGCGGTCGGAGTCTGATGTTGCGTGTGGTTAAAGGCGCTAGTGAGTCAAGGGCTGCTGACAGCGTGTTGTTGTAGGCAATCATAGCCAAGTCGGGGCAGGACAGGGGGAGGATGCGATCGTGGAGTTGATCAGCTGCAGAGTGGAGGGAGGCAGGGTTAAGGTTGCGGAGGTTACGGCTGGTAGTAGTGTGACATTTGGAGGGGTAGGTGTTGGAGGACGAGGAGATAGAGAAGGTGATCAGGTTGTGGTCAGAGAGAGGGAAGGGGGTGTTAGTGAGGTTGTGGGGAGCGCAGCGGTTGGAGAAGACAAGATCAAGGATATTACCGTCGGAGTGGGTGGTGGATTGTATGCACTGTGCAAGTGCAAAGGAGGAGGTTAAGTGGAGGAGACGGGCTGTGTCCGGGTTGTCAAGGTTGACAGGGATGTTGAAATCCCCAAGAATGATGGTGGGTAGCTCAGAGGAGAGGAAGAAGGGTAGCCAGGAGGAGAAGTCTTCCAGGAAGCGGGGTATGGATCCAGGAGGCCGGTATATCACAGCAATCTTCAGGGGGGTTGGGGAGAATAGTCGGACGCAGTGGGCCTCGAAGGAGGAGAAGGATAGGGAGGGGGGGTTTGGGAGGACTCGGAAGGTGCTCTGCGGTGACAGGAGCAGACCAACCCCACCACCTTTACGACCGTTAGGTCTGGGTGAGTGGGTCCAGGTGAGACCTCCATAGGAGAGTGCAGCAGGGGAGGTAGAGTCAGTGGGCTGGATCCAGGTTTCCGTGATCGCCAGGAGGTTGAGGGAGCGGGAAACAAAGAGGTCGTGGATGGCGGTAAGCTTGTTGCACACCGATCGGGCGTTCAGGAGTGCACATGAAAACGGGGGGGAGATTTTAGGGAGCAGGGGGACAGATACTAGGTTGCGGTAGGACATGGAGGCGGGAGGGTGTTGTGCGGGTGAGGGAGGTGGTGGAGGGCCAGGATTTGGGGAGATGTCTCCCGCGGCTAGGAGGAGGAGAAGGGTGAGAAAGGTGGCATGGGAGCGGGATGTGCAGGAGCGTGAGAAACTCCTAGTGGAGGTGTTCGGGTCAGTGGGAGAGTGGAATAATAGGAGGAGGTGGTGGGTGCCATAGAGGGGCGAAGGAAGCAGTAAGGACACAATATACAAATGTTTAGGAGGAGCAGAGGGATATAGTGAATGGATTTTGGGAATGGAGGAGAGGAAAATGAGGAGTAGAAGAGGCATTTTGGGGGTGATGAGGGCAGTAGTAGGGAGATGAAAGTAATGAGGGGGAGATGTGCAAGTTTTGGGGTGGAGCAGAGGGGTAAAGAAGTGAGATCTTGGGAACAGAGGATAGTCGTATGAAGAGGAGTGTATTATATAAAGGTACATAGAGTGGGACTCAGGCATGTAAGAGATGTTTCCCAGGGTGTTTGCTTGCAGTCTGTCCAGCATGCAGTAGAGTTTCTTGCTGTTGTTGTGTCTTTCTCCTGCTTTAGTTCAACTGCTGTGTTTAACTGCTTCGCACTCTTTCGAAGCCGCACCCCCATCAGAGACTGTGCCCCCCATCAGAGATCTCCCCCATGAGCTGATCTGAATTTATAGGGAGATGCTCAAATGAGCATTCAACTCCACCCCAATTAGAAGCTGATAAGGCTCACATGAATGTTGGGGGATGTCTCATAGGAACCAGGCTACAGTCGTAAACTGGGTGCAACTGAAGGTGAGGACTGCTCAACATACACACAAATATAAGTACACCATTTGTTCTGAATATAACAGGAGTGAAAGCGAGTTTGAGTTAGGAGTGGAGGTAGGAGAGGTGCATTTACCCAGGAGAAAAACAGCAGGAGTCAACGCGTTTGAGTTAGGAGTGGAGGTAGGAGAGGTGCATTTACCCAGGAGAAAAACAGCAGGAGTCAATGCATTTGAGTTAGGAGTGGAGGTAGGAGAGGTGCATTTACCTGTGAAAGTAGAGAAGGCGAAATTAGATTGCTGTGTTTAACTGCTTCGCACTCTTTCGAAGCCGCACTCCGTCAGAAGCAGCACCCCCATCAGAGACTGTGCCCCCCATCAGAGATCTCCCCCATGAGCTGATCTGAATTTATAGGGAGATGCTCAAATGAGCATTCAACTCCACCCCAATTAGAAGCTGATAAGTATAATATAGAGGTGTTAATAAAGAATCGTGTCTCTTGCATTATTATTTCATACTGTTGAAATATCTGAACCCAGAGTGTGAGAAGTGTCGGGAGGCTTGCAAGTGAGGGCAACCACTGGGGACAAGCATTATCAAGTGGCCCCTGTGAGGGTAGCGCTATACATGTGAATGAATTTGTTTTTCATAGTGCTTTTATCTAAGACAAGCCATAGATAACTCAATTTTCTTTCTGTCCAACCCCGGTGGAAAGAAAGAAAATTGCTCAGTTCCCCCATGAACACAGTAAGTGTTGATGGAGGAATGACTCCCATAGAGCTCTTGCATTGTGCCACCAGGGAGCCTTCCAGGCTGGCAGAGCTCAATGATTATGGCGGACAGCTATAGCAGCAAGCAGTAATTCCATGTAAAAAATGTGACAGACTGGTTGTACCCAAGTCGATTGATGGATCGACTTGGGTACAAGCAGCCTTCCCATAGTTGGATCAAATCTTGGTTGGCCCCTGCTGAACTGGCCAAGATTTGATCAATCTATAGCTGGCTTAAGATCTACAAGTACAAACCTGAACATCTACTAATTACCCAATCTTATCTTATTACAGTATGGGAGGCATGAGAAGACAGCATTGAGAAACGACTGGAGAAATGGTCTTTTCCAACGACCTTTTCAATACTAGAAAATAGTTTGGTTTACTGCAGTGATCACCAAGAGGAGCAAAACATAACTATCAAGCTGCATTAAAGTAGTATTAAACCCTTAGTATTTTCTAGATTAACACATTGAACACAATAAAATAAACATTCCCTGGCAAACTAGTTGTTACACTTCTTACTCCAGCACTTGCAGTTTACAATTTTCAAATATCTTGTCTCCTGCTCTTTCAGCACTGCTTCCCTGAACTTCCAGTCTTCACAGGAAAGAGTCAAAAGTGGACAGTACATTCTCTAAGCCAATATATTAGCCTAGAGAAAGAAAAGAGTAGGTAGTGCCTTGCCATGCTAGGCTACACGGCTGTGTGTTTTTATTGATACACAAAGTGTAGGAAGACACAATTCTAGTCCTTGCATGCAAGGGTGGCTCCTTAGAACGCTGCAAAAAAAGGAGCCACCCAGAAACAGGAAACCTTGGGCAGTAATCATGACACTGGCTGAAACCAGAGAATAGGCAAGAAATAAAAGATAAATAAGTTGCATACTCAGTAAGTGATTAAATCAGCTGCTGAAAGTGCTTAATAAATGAGGTTGTAATCTCACTTTAATCTAATCTTAAAAGGTGGGAATAAACAATTAGAAAATCGACCGAACGGTCATCCGATGACTGTGAGGCGTTCGTTCGTTGGTCGAAATCGTAGCCCTCATTAACCAATCTAAAAAAAATCGTTCGGCGGGCAATACGTAGAGTTGATGTCTTCCGTACAAGTGGAAGTGAAGCCGTGTGCATGTGACCTTGTAGCCACGCCCTTCTGGCCAGAACGAGCGATATATACACAACAATTAACAGCAATGAGTATAATATAGTTATACTTCATTCGTTTATTACGTTATCTATATACACAAGTAGTGATACATAAAATATATTATGCAGAATTCTGGTTTCAGTATCTCATTGGGCCAATCTACTTTTAACATTTGGATTTTTTGTTCGGGTTTATTATTATTATTATTATTATTATTCAGGATTTATATAGCACCATTAGTTTGCTCAGCGTTTTACATTAATAGTGGGAGACAATACAGTAACAATACAGTTCAATACAAGAGGGATTTGAGGGCCCTGCTCCTTGGAGGATTCCAGGATTAGCAGAGGGCGGAATAGGCTTCCCTGAAGAGATAGGTTTTCAGTGATCACTGAAAGGCAAGTAGAGTAGGTGATAGTCTGATGTGTAGGGAGTTCCAGAGGATGGGTGACGCCCTGGAGAAGTCTTGGAGATGAGCATGGGAGGAGATAAGGGAGCTAGAGAGTAAGAGGTCTTGCGTGGAGTGGAGTGTACGGTTTGGATGATATTTAGAGACAAGATCGGTTATGTAATTTGGGGCAGTCTTATGAACGGCTTTATATGTCATTGTTACAGTTTTGAATTTTATCCGTTGGGCAACTGGGAGCCAGTGGAGGGATTGGCAGAGAGGGGTAGTGGATACAGAACGGTTAGTGAGGTGGATGAGTCTGGCAGCAGCGTTCATGATAGACTGGAGGAAGGATAGCCTGCGATGAGGTAGGCCAATGAGGAGGGAGTTACAGTAGTTGAGGCATGATTTGACAAGGGAGTGAATAAGTTGCTTAGTGGTTTCCGGGGTTAGGAACGGTCGTATCTTGGAGATGTTGCGGAGGTGAAGTCTACATGATTTTGTTAGCGATTGGATCTGGGGCTGGAAGGACAGATGGGAGTCTAGGATTACACCTAGTACCCTGGCATGAGGGGATGGACTGAGGATGGTGTTAGCGATGTTTATGGTGCAGTCAGTGGGGGTAGCATGGGCTGGGGAGAATACTAGGAGCTCAGTTTTGGAAAGGTTGAGTTTGAGGAAGTGGAGTGACATCCAAGCCGATATGTCGCTTAGTAGGCTAGCGATGCGGGTGGAGACTGAAGGGGTGAGGTGAGGGATAGACAGATAGATTTGCGTGTCATCAGCATAGAGATGGTACTTGAAGCCGTGGGAGTTTATCAAGTGACCAAGGGAGGAGGTGTAGATGGAGAAGAGAAGGGGTCCAAGGACAGAACCTTAGGGGACCCCTACAAGGGTTTACGAAGATTCCTTGGACACAAACATCCAGGTAATCTTCTGTTTCCGCTCATGCGTGATAGCGCTTGATAGATTTTTTTCGTATCATACCATCATAACACCGCATAGAAAATCAGTCACTTTTGGTTAAAACATTCTGCTCATCAACGAAGAGAAAACGGTTTGATCGGTGGTTCCGCAAAATCTTCCGGGCTATTTTCTTATCATGTGTACGGGGCATGACGCTCATGGTTGGCTTGTGAAGTGTGTCTCTCCCTGTGAATCTGTTACTTTGAATCTTTACTTGCAGCAAACCTTGCAGGATGTGAGCTTGGTGACTGACAGGTATGGAAAGCTGTGTAAATAGTAAAAAAATGGGTTTCAGTACCTAAAACATGCTCAATGTTAACCATTAGCAAACTGTTGCCATTTGCAAACTATGGCCTGCATAGCCCCTTTAAGGATGTATGGGAATGAAACATTCAGTTTGTATATTCATTTTGTGAGTTTTATAAATAGAAGTTCAGATGGACAGACCAAAGTGTGTGAAGACAGTCTAGGGAATCAGGCATAGATTACATCCTGGGTGGCATTAGACTGAAGTGGCGGTAAAGCATGAAAGGCTGACAACAGAGGATAAAGTGTGATACAGGGAGAGATACCTCCGGATAGCGCAGCCAGTGATAATAAGCAGCAGAGAGGAGATGAGAGCGGGAATATCACGCTGACATTTGTGTGTCCAGAGCTCCCGCATCTCTGATATTTGCTCAGGATTACCAACTATTTCTCCTTTCTCGCTCTCGATCCTGCAGGGCAAAAAGATTAACTCTTAACTGACCTTATGTAAAACACAAGCAACTCCTAAAAACCGAACCTACTGCTGATAAAACAAAATTGTTCTGTGTGTTTCATCTATACGTTAGGCCTTATTCACACGGCCATAAAAAACACAGTTTCAATCATTTTTTATTTATGAATCTGAACGCAGCTTCAAGGAGACATCCACACAGCTGTGTCAACATGCACTGAACCAAAAATCCAAAAATCTGCATCTGAGGGCAAACCTATACACATACACTACTGAGAAAAAGAACATGACAATAAATAACAGATTTAATTACTGATCATTTACGCAGGAACGTTTGTTCCTTGTCTAATGATCTGTACATTTTTTATGTCTGTTACAGCAATGTGAATGTAGCCTTGAGTCTATATGAATTGGTGGGATTTAAAGCATACATGTACTAAATCAACCCCCTTTCCTGTCCCCACAATACAGTAGACCCACATGTACCACCTTCATCACCGATTGTGATTGCCACTAGTGAGTTTTTGAAAATCCTAGTAGTAGGCTGAATGAGAAATCATGCAGGGTATAAAAAGCTAGTTAGTGGTGTCGCACATCGTTCCGCTCCTTAGGACGTTGGATGACGAGACGCGTAGGGCGGAGCCTTGGTAGTGACGTCACCACATACTGGGGAGCGGTCTGAGTATACATAGACCTGTTTGTTTTTTATTTTCCATTGATGTTTGAAGTGTGGGATGCTGGTGTTGGCTGTGACTCTTATCAATGTGAGTAGTTTTATATGAATTTGGATGAATAAAGATTTTGTATGGTTTTATCGCTATGTCGATTCCTTCTTCTTTCTCCTCAGTGTCCCACTCTGAATATATGATGAATTAACTGCCATTGACTTTTTATTGAAAGTATGTATTTGTGATTGGAGCAAGCGCAGAAAGGTTAAAAGAAGCTGTATACTGCAGAGCAGAATTATGGGTTTCAGGTGATTTATTTTGGTACAGGACCACTTTGCACTAACCCAGGGGAAACAATTTACCATCTACCTGCCTTTAATTCTCATCTTGGCAATCTTCTTCTTCAGCTGGCTGGCCTGCTCATTAACTCTCTACAACTACCAACTTCCATATTGTGAGAATCCAGACTGGTGCTAATACAGGCCATTTAGTTCCCAGGTGCCTACCCATATGGAAGAAAAACATATTTGAAATCAAGGGCGGACTGACCATTTGGAAACTCGGGCACTGCCCGAGGGCCCGGGGTCAGTAGGGGGCCCCATGAGATGCCCCTGGTACCTTTTTTCATAGGCCTTTTTGAGCAAGGACACAGGGACCCCATGATCCCCTATTGCCCGGCGGGCCCCATGAGTTGTCAGTCCACCCCTGTTTGAAATGTATTTTAAAACATTCTTCTCAAATATATTGGGATATATTTGAAATGCTACAATGTTTGCAATATTCAATATAATTCAATAAATTATATATATATATATATATATATATATATATATATATATATATATATATATGTCTGAAGAATATGTTTTAAAAAAATATGTTTTTAAAAATATATATTTTTAAAACATATTCTTCAGATTTTTTTACCATTAAAAAAGTCATTTGAACATATATGTTTACATATATTTGTAAATGCATTCCAAAAGTGTGGATTTGTATTTTTAAAGATATACAGTGTATTTGAAATGTATTTTTAAAAGTATTTTTCATATATTTTGTAATAAAAACGCATTTCAACATGCAGTATATACAGTGAAGGAAATAAGTATTTGATCCCTGCTGATTTTGAATCATGATCACTCTAAAAATCTAATGGTAGGTGTATTGTAACACAGAATAGCAACAAAAAATTCAAAAGAAATGCAAGTCTAACAAATTATGCAATGATTTGCATGTTCATGAGGGAAATACTTATCTGATCCCCTATCATTCAGCTGGATTTCTGGCTACCAGGTGTCTTTCATACAGGTAACAAACTGAGATTAGAAGCAGTCTCTTAAAGGGAGTGCTGCTAATCTAATTTTGTTACCTGTATAAAAGACACCTGTCCACAGGAGCAATCAAACAATCAGATTCCAAACTCTCCACCATGGCAAAGACCAAAGAGCTGTCCAAGGATGTCAGGGACAAGATTGTAGACCTACACAAGGCTGGACTGGCCTACCAAACTGTCACCAGGCAGCTTGGTGAGAAGGTGACAACAGTTGGTGCAATCATTCGCAAATGGAAGAAACACAAAACAACTGTAAGTCTCCCTAGGTCTGGTGCACCATGCAAGATCTCACTTCGTGGAGTGTCATTGTCATGCAGTGAGGAATCCCATACCGTGTGTCACCAAGAAGCGCACATATCCAGGCCTGTCTGAAGTTTGCCACTGAACATCTGAATGATGCAGAGGAGGACTGGTTGAAAGT
>NW_028318616.1:0-87500 GCF_062004578.1 Staurois parvus
CTGGGGAGGGGTTAACATCTAGGGCAATGAAGGGGTTAAAATGATTGTAAAGTATGCTGCTTTTACTACTAGATCTGTTCCTCATTCCTGCTTTGCAGGGATGAAAAGCTAGGTTGTTCCCTCTGTACCGAGAAGAGTTGGTAACAGTTCTGGGCTGTGGTTATACACAGCCAATAAGTAGGTCCTGACCATGAATCATTGGCGAGGACCGACAATCCCGCAGTGTACAATCACAGCAAGTGCCAGAACAGACCCTGAAGAAAGCAGCAACGTATCGGTACATCGCTTTGCCCACAGCGGCAGCCCCTCCGCAGTACATTGCAAGCAGTCGCCAAGTGTTTAAAGTTTTATTCCATGTGCAAAAAATAATGCCCAACCCAGTATATTTACCCTCATTCCAAAAAAGTTTGGAACAGACCACACGGCATTAAAAATGTCGCTCTTTGTTTTGTCCTCATTTCACAAGGTGTGGGGTGCCTGGCTGTGGCCCATGATGCAATCTAAGGTGTGAAAAAAAAATTATTCATTAATATTTTGTTATTATACATCCACAGGACAAAGCATCTTCAAATCCATGATGATAGGGATGGCCCAAGGCAATGAATGAGGGTAAGCAGACACCAAGATGCTTGCAAAAGCTGAAGCCTTACCCACCTGAGGGCGGCAACATAACCAAATCTTCATGAATAAGAAGAGTCTGTGTTCCAAGACACATCGTAAAGACAGCGAATTCCAATAAATCAATACAATTAGGAGTTCAAGTAGAAAGAAAGAATAAAAAGACAAAAACAGACTTTATTTAATCCATTTTATTTAAGAATCCTACATTGACAAGTCTTGTAAAAAGCATCCAAACACAGAACACATATCTGCAGCAAACGGCATTCTGGGTATAACGTACAAACCAAAACAGTCCCAACACTCTAGAAAAACAGGAGCATTTCACGCCACTCCAGAGCGTTCACCACCCACCCCACCAGCATCAAATGCAGTTCACAGAGACTCACATTATCAGTGAACAGAAAAGAATGCAACACCTCATACAGCATTCACAGCAATAGACGTTTTCAGGAAAGGGGGGAAAAAAAAAAAAATTTTTGTACACAAACTGATTTCAAACAATCTTTTAGGCAGGAAAGGCCTCAGTCTTCCAAACTGGACAAGTCCTCTGAATGCAAGAAACATTCGTACGTTACTGGCTCCCACTGCTCTCTGCACACAATCACCAAGGTCAATGGATCCAGAGACACATAGTCACCTTCATGTAAAAAAAAGAAAAAAATATATTCCCATAATGCACCACCAGGTCTGCGCACGCGCTCTCTGTTCTCGCTCATACCCAAGCCTCTCATTCCTTGGTAACACCAATCCCACAGTTCAAGCAAGCCTTCTGGTTCCACCTCACAGCCGTGCGTTCAGAAGCGCTGGCACGACTTCCACGAAAATAAAGTAGCGGATTAAAAATGGCTCACCCACCGTTCTTAAAGGCCACAGAGGAGGCGTTCTTGCTGGGTACGGTGTGCAGGGGGAGGGGAAGAGAGATCCAGCGTGGCTTATTAAAGAGATGCTTGCGTGTGCCAGGTCCCGGGCAGACAAAAGTGAGGAGCAGAGATCAGTTGACGAAGCAGTGAAAACAATAAGGGAAGACTGTCCTAAACATATTCAGAATCACTCATTTACAAAATGGAAATAAAAAAAAAAAAAAAAATAAAGTTATACATCAGGTAATGTCAGCTGGTTTTTCTTCAACATGCAGCATCGAAGAACACAAGTATCAGCCATCTTGCTTTGTGAAGCAGGCGCAGCTGCACACTTGAAGAAAACTTTCAGGAAACATTCCAAAAAAAAACTTCATTTTACATTGTACTTACCACAAAATTAGGAAATGTTTGTTCACCCCAGTCACCTCTCTAACTATTATTTCTACATACCCCACCCCGATGACTTTGAATCCATGCTTGAGCCAAAGCCCCCATTGAACCCAGTACCAGAACCAGCGTTTGGTGAACCCCAGCCTATAGCACCAGAGTTTGAGCCATAGGAGTTACTACCTGACCCGAAACCCTGTGACTGGTCCCTAGGCTGATTCCCCTGGCCCTGACTATTCCCCTGTGGACCAGGCTGGTTCTGTTGGCTAGCCAACATGCCCATCATGCCCCAGCTACTTTGAAGAGCTGCCTGAGCAGCTGCCATCATAGCTGGGTTGATGCTAAAGGCCCCAAAATTCATTCCACCGCCACCCCCCATATTGTTCGGTTGACTGTTACCAAGGCCACTGCTGTTTGGCCTATTGTTGGGGTAGGCCTGGTTCCCAAAGTTTGGCCCTGGGAATCTTCCTGCCCTATCCAAGGGCGCTCGGTTGTTGTTGTGTTTGGGTTCAGCTGTTGACACATGAACGCTGACCCCTTTGATGATTAGGTCTTCTCCACACAGAGATTGTGCCACCTAGAAGATAAAAAACACCATCAATGGTTATATACCAAACATCCATCAGCTGTGCCACCGTCACAAATTTTGCAGTCTCCAAGAAATGACTGGACTATAACTTATATGTGTAGGTAATTTCATTTTAGGGCCCATTCACACTGATCAGTTTTTCACGCCGCTTTCTTTTAGATCCTGGGGAACTCTTCACACCAGTCAATTGTATTTTGAAAAGTCTCGCTTCCTGCATTTTTGGTGAATGTATAAAACTGCACCTCCCCATAGGGAAAAAAAAAAAAAAAGGCTTTTTTTTTAAAGTTGTGAGTTTTTCCCAGGTGCACACCGATTTCAGACAACCAGAAAAAAAAAAAAAAAAACCAGCAAAACACTCATATGCATATTTTTTTTTTTTTTTTTTTTTTTTTTTTAACATGCAGCAGTGTGAAAGCAACTTTAAATCGGATCTTCACCCATTCTACTGACTCCACATAGCTTTTCTCCCCCTCTTTTTTTATTTATTTTTAAAGTTTGGCCCATTTACCCGATCGCTCAGTCATTTCACCTGGTTGAATGGTGTTAGTGTACCCAGCACCTCCTGGGAAATGTGACGTGAATATCCCCAGGAGGCACTAAGAGCACTGCATGTCACTTCACCCCATTCACTAACGGAGGGGGGCAAGCCTAGCAGCATGCCATCAGTAGACAGTCTACCAAACAGGCCAGAGCCCACATAAAAAGCAAAAAAAACAAAACCCTAAACAAAGAAACGGACACCACCTTGCCTAAAAGTACAATCTGTAAAGAAACAGGTTAATAACAGAATAGATACTCCTGTGCTGCCACTAAAACACAAAAAAAGGACAGAGCTGCTGTTAACACCTTAATTGTGATCCCACATCCAACCTTTAGATAGCTCAAAATGGTCTAGTGTTTTGCTAAAAAATGTGCCACAAAAAATAAGTAAAACAATTTGTTTTTTTTTGTTTTTTTAGTGGGGCCCCTACTAAAGCCTTACCTGAACTGCAGCAGTTCTCACAGGCTTCACTTTACACTGGCTATAGAGGATCGAAATTTGGCTGGATCAGCAGAGACCAAAACAAATTTCAATCCATCTATTGCCATTCTGGTGTGTGGAAAAGCCACAAAACATGCAATCTGCCAGGGTAAAGTATTATTCCCCCAACCTCAGTCCTAAAGTACCCCCAAAATGTCACATTTCCAGGCGATAGATATATATTATAGATAGATATATATATAGAAATGCGGGCGCAAGGCGGTTCTCATTCTGGGAGGACGTCCTCGCACTCTGTGCGTGCGCGCATCCAGAAGCGTGCAGCGATTGGTGGTGCGCTGTGTCCCTGGGACACAGCGGATCACCAAATCAGTGGAAAGAGCAGATGACTTTGGCTCTGTCATGTGATCAGCTGTGTCCAATCACAGCTGATCGCATGTAAATAAGGAAATGCCGGTTATCCGCATTCCTCTCCTCACAAGCTGTCACACTGAGAGGAGAGCCGGTAATCGGCATTCCTCAGAGGGGACATCTACACCGATTATCAGGGCACTGATGATCAGTGTAACCCCCATCAGTGCACATCAATGCCACATAGTGCCCATCTGAGCTGCCTTTCAGTGCCATATGAGTACTATCTATCAGTGCCCATCACTGCAGCCTCATTAGCGCACATCAGTGAAGGCGAAAAATTACTAATTTACAAAATATTGTAACAAGAGGAAAAAAAAAACCAAACACTTTTCAGTTTTCGGTTTAGCAAAAAATAAAAAACCCAGTGGTGATTAAATATCACCAAAAGAGGTCCCAAAAAAAAAAATTTTTTTATATGAATACAGTGTTGCATGACCACGCAATTGTCAAAGTGCGACAGCACTGAAAGCTGAAAATTGGCCTGGGCAGGAAGGGGATATAGGCGCTCTGCAGGCAAGTGGTTAAGGAAAAAAATTCCCAAAACACGACTGGACCTGTTGGGACTACAGGAGAACTGAGGTTGGAAAGCACTGGGATATAGGGTACTTCACAGGCAAGTAAAACTTTTTTTTTTTTTTTTTTTTTAAAAACACTAAAGTGGTTTGTTCCTTTACTGTTACTGTGTATTTCATAAATGACTGTAGTTACTAATGCTAGGGACACACAGCAGGAACCAACTAACTTTAGTCCGTGTCTACAGCTGTATGTCTGAAGGAATAAGTCGCTTAAGTCAATAGCTAATCAGTGTAGTCTGGAAGATGGACTGTCCCCCTGTCCGAACACAATGGCACAGTGGAGAAGATCGCTGCACCAACACCTGTGTGGTTACATGATCTGTCATTCAACCCGCTGGACGAAAAAAAAAAAAAAAAAAAAAAAAAACTTCCAGTGTGAACCAGGCTTTAGACAGTGCACAGAACATACCTGGTCATCTGCAAATGTGACAAAAGCGAATGCTCTGAAAGGCTTTGGGATGAACACATCTACAACTTCACCATACTGAGAGAAGAACTGCCGAAGCTCTTCAGCACTCATGTCCTCCGTACAGCGGCCAACAAAGACTTTTCGGCTGCGCATGGGCTCATCTGGGCTTTGCTGAAAAAATAAAAGACAAAAATGTAAAAGTGCACTTCATAACTAAACTAACTGCTCATGTGCTCTGATCTAGTCGCTAGCTCATAAAATTATCAAACGCTAAATTATAGCAACCACTTAAAGCCAGTCTAGACAGATATACATTTCATAGCAAGACCACATCAGTAGTGAAAACAGTAAAGTAAACAAAAGGGGCTCTAAACCTTAAGCATTTACCTAAAAAATGTTCCAGATAATCTTATAATAGTATCCCCCATCCCCCAATACTTACCCCAGTCCTCGCCCAATCCAGCACTGT
Organism: Staurois parvus; assembly: GCF_062004578.1. NCBI lineage: Eukaryota > Metazoa > Chordata > Amphibia > Anura > Ranidae > Staurois > Staurois parvus. Next base: position 5,304 of record NW_028318616.1, read on the forward strand.
CCCTAACAGCCCTTTTAGGTTGATTGGCTCCAACTCCTGTCAGTCAAATCCTGTAAAGAGTAAGCAGGGCCGAGCTGCGTTTTGTCTATGGACACAGACAGTGAGGTTCAGAAGCTAGCACGCAGGTGTGCCCCCTTAGCAAACAGTTTGCTATGGGGTACACTAAGAAGAGGAGCAAGGACCATTGGATTTGAGAAAATTAGGTTCTGGGTTGCTCTGTGCAATTCCAGAACAGATGTTTATTAATTTGAAAATATAAAAAAAACACTTAAAAAACCCCACACAAGGGGGACTTTACAATCAAATTGAGGAAGGTAGATATTTCAAAACAGCCACAAACGGCTTTTAGTTCTCAATGAACTGAGGGCGTTGGTGAGCGCAGCTTTAAAATTTCATTGATTCTTCCTTTCTTCCAGTAACGGTCTACCTGTATGGGAGGTACAGGTAAGACAGCCGAAGTCTCTGCAGGATAGGGACACTGCATCTGATCAGCTTATGTGTGCAATGTTCTGCAGGCTACTAGGCGGGAAGAAAAAAAAAAGAAAAAAAAAAAAAGCTGATTTTTACCTGCAAAAAGCATTATTTATTTTTAAAGTTACTCAGCCTTTCAGGAGATCTAAGCACTTATAAGCACTTAAGACACTGCAAACATGACATCTCTTCTTACCTTTGAATTAGGAAGTTTGCAATCACACCATCTCCCGTCTATCATGTGCCGCTGTGACATTACTTTCACCTGTGTTTCATAGTCTGCAAAGCGAACAAATCCAAAGCCTTTTGAATGACCTGTTTTGGCATCTTTTTTAACCTGCAAGAGAAAAAAAAACAAAAAACTACAATTTAACAACTGGTACAGGCAGCACACAAAAAACAAAATTCTTACATCAGAGAGAGAAAAAAAAAATACCTGGACCATGATTACTTCTCCAAATGTACTGAAATATTCTTTAAGGTCCTGCTCTGTCGTTTTCCATGGAAGTCCCAACACAATGAGATCAGATGTTTTTGTAACGGCACGCTTTATTTTAACAGCTGAAGAAGCATCGGTTTCATCCATCTTTCTCTTGTTGTCTAATAGAAGAAAAAAAATTATATATATCAAATCAGCGAGGGGGGGGGGGAAGTAACCCCTCTGCGACCACCCCCACCCCGAATAAAAAAGAAAAAAAAAAAGTGTTTTGCTTTTAATTTCTGAATGGGTTATTTTACAAGGTGAAAGTTTTATACTTTAACCCCTTCACGCCTAAGGGCAGGGTGGATAAAAACCAATGATTTAAAAAAAAAAAAAAAAGATTTTTATTATTTAAAATCAGATTTTTTTAAATAAAATGCTTTTTGAGGAAAATATATTACCATCCAAAGGTTATTCCATCATGAAATAAAGATTAGTTTAATTATGTAGAATAAGGCTGTATATGTTTAATTTTTTTGGTAAATAAATTCCATGAATCCATTCACAATGTCATGCTCTTCCAGAGGTTTTTGTGAGATTGGGCAGTTTCTCTGCCTACAAGATATTATCACAGATGTTTGGTTTACTTTTGCAGTTCTCAAAACTGAATTTGACTCAGCGGAGATCACATGCCTCTTCTTCACAGCAAAAATGTTATAACATGAACAGAGTTAAGAAAAAGACCTGAATCCTAACTTCTACAAACCTATGAATACAGAATCAACCCCTTCAGTGCGAAGTTTCAAGAAGTTCAGTGAATAGAATAGAAACAATATTTTTCTGATTGTTTGGAGTGGAATAGATCTGCACAAGAAGAAAGTGAAACTAAGTGTGAGGAGGAGGGGCTGACTGTCCAAGTTTCTTAACCACTTGCCTACCAGGCACTTATACCCCCTTCCTTACCAGGCCAATTTTCAGCTTTCAGCGCTGCCGCACTTTGATTGACAATTGCGCGGTCATGCAACATTGTACCCATATGAAATTTTGATCATTTTTTTCTCACAAATAGAGCTTTCTTTTGGTGGTATTTAATTGCCACTGGGCGCTTTACTTTTTGCGCTATAAATTAAAAAAAGTGCAAAAAATTTGAAAAAAAAAAAGTTTGTTTCTTTTATAAAATTTTTCAAACAGGTATTTTTTCTCCTTCACTGATTTGCGTTGATGAGGCGGCACTGATGGGCACTGATAGGCGGCACTGATAGGCAGCACTAAAGGGCACTGATAGGCAGTACTAATGAGGTGGCACGGATAGGCGGCACTGATAGACAGCACTAAATAGGGGTCACGGATAGGCGGCACTGATATGCAGCACTGATAGGCGGCACTGATAGGTGACACTGATGATGGGTACTGATAGACGGCACTGACTGGCATCACTTCTGGGCACTGACTGGCACAACCCCTGGGCACTGACTGGTGGCACTGACTGGCAGCACTGCTGGGCTGCACTGGTGGGCAGCACTGGTGGGTGGGCACAGGTCGGTGGCACTGGTGGGCACAGGTGGGTGGCACTGGTGGGCACATGTGGGTGGCACTGCTGGGCACAGGTAGGTGGCACTTTTGGGCACAGGTAGGTGGCACTGCAGAGTGGCACAGGTGGGTGCACTGCTGGGCACAGGTGGGGGCACTGCTGGGCACAGGTGGGGGCACTGCTGGGCACAGGTGGGCGGGGCTAGTGGGCGCACTGCTGGGCGGAACTTGCGGGTGTCACTGCTGGGCACCGATCATCAGGGCACTGATCATCAGTGCCCTGATGATCGGTGCCGATCCCCGCTCTGACAACTGCCGGTTCTCGGCAGTACTTTCCTCACGATCTGACAGCGTGAGGAAAGTGCAGCCGAGAACCGGCACTTGCATTTCCCTGTGATCAGCGTGTCATTGGACACCGCTGATCACGTGGTAAAAGGCCGGTGGGATCGGCCTTTCACCACATCACGTGATCAGCTGTGTCCGTAGGACACAGCGATCACGGAGATCGCCGGGTGCGCGCCCCCTGGGGCGCGCAGGAGAGCGCGTTCTGGGAGGACGTCATAGGACGTCCACTCAGAACTGGCCGGCCGCGGTGAAGCCGTCATTCGGCTATGCGCGGTCGGCAAGAGGTTAAAATATATATTTTGTTTAGCCAAATTAGTTAAACATGGACGTTTAAGCAAATCACATATGCTGGAATGTTATTGTTTCTGTTGAATAAATCTATTTAAATTGTTATCATTAAGGTAATGATTATTTTTCTCCTTCCTAAGTACAACAGAAAAGTTGTCCAAATATGAATGATTAACCTATTAAACTGGGGATAAAAAAAACTAATATGAAAAGTTGTTATTCTAAAAATCTTCATCTACTTGTATATTAAAAGTTATACCAGCAAGAATTAGTCTTTATGTAGAAAACTAGGATTTACATCAAGCCTGACGGACTAGTGATTTAAATCAAATCCACCCTGCCTAAGGGTAAAACAAATCTAAATGCCTAAGCACAATTTTAAAGTGTTGACATGTGTTAGTAAAACCGTACATATCACAGCTGCTTTGTACATCCAGGTGAATTATACCGCGTTTTTTTCAGGACAAAATTGGGCTTTCATTTGATGGTAAATGGACAGCTCCTGATTTTTTTTTTTATTATCAAAAGGAAAACTGGCCCAAAATAGTAAAAAAACCTTTTTTTTTTTTTTTCTTTTTTTTTTTTTATTTAGCTGTGTTTGTTACTACCATAACCTACCAAAACAACCCAAAATAAATTCTCCAGCTTGCAGCGATACCATGTGTATTTGTTGTCTGTACCTGTAATACAGCCCGGAAACAATAGTGCGCATTGTTTTTGTCTTTTTTTTTACCTAACATTTGACACATCAATTTTTTATTTTTTTTTTTATTTTTTTTTTTTTTAAATCCTGACCTTTGACTCTGACCCAAACAATAACCCTAGCGCTGAACTAGATCAAACCTTGATCTAGGTATTTTGTATTTAATTTGATTTTTTTTACAACATGCGGTCTTTGTAGTGCAGCACGGTTCCAGCACAAAGACAAGTACACAAATATGTGGCCCCACGGAAAAAAGCCCAGTTCCGCGAGGCCGCATATTTGTGTGATGTCGGCGTCAAAAGACCTATGTCCCCTCCAAGAGAAAAGGATATGTGCCCTCCTGACAGCTTGCCAAGTCCTACCTTACCCTCTGCTCCAGCAGTGGAGTGGTTAAACTTACACTTCGAGCTTTAAGGCCTCATACACGATCAGAAAACGTCACTAAACCCAGTCTGTACGCATTATCGCATGCCTGACACACAATCCTGCTGTTCAGTTGCTCCCTCCAGTGCATGTTCCCACTGTATAGAGTGGAACGTATATAGAGAAAAATGACAGCCCACTCCCTCCCTTACGCCCACTAACTACCAAAACACAGTGGGCGGGGTATCACATCTTGATTGATGGAGGGATCGCCTCCAATATAAAGCATGGCTGGAGGGGACTTAAAAAGGAGCTCCAGTCATATTTGTAAAAAATTTAGCAGCTACAAAAAAGTGGCTGCTGACTTTCCCAGGACCCAGCGACGTGCTCACCCGGTTATTACAGCTTACGACTTCACAGCAGGCTGCCCACTGCAAATGGTCCCGCAGCCTTCTGGGACCTGTGATGTGGCCCAAAAGACCGAGAGGGGTCGGGAGCAGAAGTTCCACTCAGATTGCTTAGGTGGTCAGAGATTAAGTTGGAGTGAGTACCTGTCAAAACCAGGTACCCCCTCCCCCCCAAAAAAAAGTGTGCTTTCTTAAGGAGGAGCAAAGGAGGCCTTAAATTGTCCCTTTTTGGGTGAAGCTCCACTTTAAAGAGGTAGCAATTGGCATAACCTAGATACTACTAGAGGGTTACCACAAAAAACCATCAGCTGCTGACGTGCATATTGAGGTAGCAAGTTTTTAAATCTTATTTGCCAATTTATAAATTTGTAATCATTGATCAAAAAAAAAAAAAAAATCCATGCATTATATTTTTTTTTTTTTTTTAATAAAAAGTTATAAACTCACTCTTCCTGTCTCTAGAATACATAGATGTGGGGTGACTGATGTGAAGTACCTCCTGAACAAACCAAATTTCTGCTCATGTATGCACAGCTTTAGGTTCACACAGGCATGCAAAGAAAACCCCACTGCCAGGACTTCCAGTAGTAGCAATGTTTGTACTCCCCCTCTCTGTTGGTGTCCCTCAAGGTTCTGTCCTCGGGCCCCTTCCCTTCTCCATCTACACCTCCTCCCTTGGCCAACTGATACACTCTCATGGCTTCAACTACCAATCTCTATACTGATGACATGCAAATCTATCTCTACCCCTCGCCTCACCTCTTCAGTCTCCGCCCGAATCACCTGCCTTCTGAACGACAGACTGGATGTCACTCCACTTCCTCAAATTAAACCTTTCCAAAACCGAGCTCCTAGTATTCCCCCCAGCCCGCACCCCCCATCCTCTCCATCAGGACCAACAATGCCACCATCAGTCCCACCCTGCAAGCCAGAGTACTAGGTGTCATCCTTGACTCCAATCTGCGTTTCCAGTCCCAGATCCAATCGCTGACAAATTCATGCAGACTCCACCTCCGCAACATCTCCAAAATACGACCGTTCCTAACTCCAGAAACTACAAAGCAACTCATTCACTCCCTTATTATATCACGACTTGACAACTGTAACTCCCTCCTCGCCGGCCTACCCCAACACAGGCTATCCCCACTTCAGTCTATCCTGAAATCGGCGGCCAGAGTCATCCACCTTACCAACCGCTCCGCTTCTGCCACCCCCCCTCTGTCATTCCCTCCACCGGCTCCCGATTGCCCAACGCATGAAATTCAAATTACTAACATTGACATACAAAGCTGTTCATAACACTGCCCCAAACTACCTCACCGACCCAATATCCAAATACCACCCAACTTGTACTCTCCGCTCCTCACAAGACCTCCTCTCCAGTTCCCTGGTCTACTCCTCCCACGCCCAACTCCAGGACTTCTCCCATCGTCTGGAACTCACTACCCCAATCCATCAGACTGTCACCTACCCTCCTCACCTTTAGGCGCACCCTGAAAACCCATCTCTTCAGAGAAGCCTACCCCGCCCTCACCTAATTGCCGATCTCCTCCGCTCTTCCCACCACTCCATCCCCCACAGCTATTTCCTCCTGTACCACTCTCCCCTCCCTCCTAGATTGTAAGCTCCAAGGAGCAGGCCCCTCGAACCCCTCGTGTATTGTATTGTTACTGTACTGTCTCGTGTATTGTCTCCCATTATAATGTACAGCGCTGAGCAAACTGTTGGCGCTATATAAATAATTTATGTTTGAAAAAAAAAAAACACAAACAACACAGACAAATGGATGTGTGTAAACGAATGTTAACGCTAGAAGTGCCAAGTGCTTGAGTGTTAATTTCAATAGCCAGAATAAACGATAAATCCAGCCAATTAAATGAATGTCCAAGCATTGAACACACCTAACTGCATTTACATGCATCAAGCATTTTTTTTTTCCTGCCAAAACATCGCTGCCAGGATGAAAGGCATTAAGGGTTCATAGACACTGCAGCTGAAACTCGCGTTTAGGAGCTGTTCAGCGGTTTTTTCAGCAGCCCCTGAACTCTCCCTAATGTTTTCCAATGTGTCCATGTACACATCGTCGTTTACAGGCAAGTTGAGTTTACTGTCTTTTTTTTAAACGCAGAAAACTTGCGTTCAGGACATTTTCATCAGCGCTTCAAACGCTTGTAAACGCGGCTAGCCGAGTTTATAGGTTTTTTTTTTTACCACTTCCATTCCCAGATGCTGTCCAGAGCCTTTTTTGATCATGAAAAATGCATGGAAAGTGTTTTCCCGGTACTCAAATGGACCTGATACACCATACTTTGAGGTTTTACTTAAAAAAAAAAAAAATAAGTTGGACACAATTTCTGCACAGAAATGAGCTGTAACACATCCAAACACAAAAAAAAAAAACACAGCTAATCGCAACAAATACTGCTCTCTCTGCTTCTGCTCCATTTGTCTCAAAATGGCTGAAATGGTTCATTATTTACTGGCCTACCCAAACGAACGCTATCCCCACTCCAGTCGATCCTAAACTCTGCGGCCTGACTCATCCACCTCACCAAGCGCTCCACATCTGCCTCCCCCCTCTGCCAATCCCTTCATTGGCTCCCGATTGCCCAACGCATCAAGTTCAAGCTGCTAACTCTGACCTACAAGGCCACTCACAATGCCGCCCCGAACTACATAACTGACCTGATACCCAGATACTACCCTACCCGTGCCCTCCGCTCCTCACAGGACCTCCTGCTTTCTAGCTCCCTGGTCTCCTCCTCCCACGCCCGATTGCAGGACTTCTCTAGAACTTCCCCCATCCTATGGAACTCCCTACCCCAATCCATCAGACTGTCACCTACCCTCAATTTCAGGCGCACCCTGAAAACCCTCCTCTTCAGGGAAGCCTACCCCGACCTCACCCAACACCCGACCTCACCTAACAATTAACCTCCTCCACTCCACCCACCACTCCATCCCCCACAGCCATCTCCTCCTGTGCCACCTTCCCCTCCCTCCTAGACTGTAAGCTCGAAAGAGCAGGGCCCTCGAACCCCTCGTGTATGGTATTGTTACTGTCTTGTCTCATGTTCCGTCCCCCTTGCTACTGTACAGCGCTGAGCATACCCTTTGGCGCTATATAAATACTATATAATAATAATAATTTACTGTTTTTCAGTGCATTTTGGAAGGTCTCCTGAGGTGATCTTAAAAAAAATGCTTCTAAAAGCAAACATAGTATGCATACAGACGTTTTTTTAATCTACGTTTTCCAGCAGTCCGCTTCCATCGTTCAGAAGTGTCCCGTGTACATGGGGCCCAAGAAGGGCTGAGCAAATGCCCTGCGTACACGGAAGGCCTAATGTAGAAGCTGGAATCAAATTTGGTGCCGAGATCTCACCACAGAACCCTTGTAAGAAATTAAGGGGAACATCACACTGCTTTTCACGCAGTTTAGCTGCATTTTCCAATAGATTTCTATGAGGTCCTGCGGTTTCAGGAAGCTGCCCAATAATGATGGTGCGCTTTAATCAGCACTCACCTTTGGGGTAATTTACAACATAGACGAGATTTCCCCATCCTGTTTCTGGTGCGTGAAGGATTCCTTCCACTAATCTGACTCCACGCATACACTGATTCACTGGATTCCGGTATCTAAGGCCACATGCGCCAGGGAACTGCGCTGTAACTGTTGACAGGAGGACTGTGCCGTCATCTTCGGAGGGAATTTCCATAGGTTCTTCATTTTCATCCTCCGCCACGCGAATATATTCCATTTCCATGACTGCAAACTAGGTAAGAAAAACACAAACTTGTAACATTGTTAAAGGATTTTCATTTCTCTTCCTGTTCCAGTGACACCAGGATAAGAAATGTGGAGCAGGTGGCACCGGGACAGGCAGATATATAGTAATAACCTGCCAGGGGTTCTTACCCATCTCCATATTAATACAGTGATTATTTGGATGTTGTGCCCCCCATGGAAACATTTCCCTTCACTTCCTGAGCCAACACAAACTGCAAATGCTGAAGGTTTCAGCTCTGTACACCCACCGTGACCATTACAAAGACAGCCATGCCTTAGATTGTACGCCCCTTGAGGGTTAGGGACTGATGTAAATGTACAATATATATGTAAAGCGCTGCGTAAACTGACGGCGCTATATAAGTACCTGAAATAAATAATGCTTCACAAAAGATTTTGTTGTCTGATCTTCCTGCATTTAGCATCAGAGTTAAAGTAGAAATAGATATTTTGCCCCAAAACCTCTGTACAGAGTGGAGAGGGATTACACTCCGTCAGGTTTTTATTGCAGTCTGTGTCCCCAATAGGGAGATCCACCCTCTACCTTTTCCACAGGAAGTGAAAGAAATTGCCCAATTTTGGGTTGTCACCAAAACAAGAATAGGGGAGAAATCTTCCAATGGGGACAAAAGTTTGGGTGACAACCAGGGGTCTACTCATTTTGGAGAAATTTCCTCTCACTTCCTTAGTTGGCTAAAGTGCAGGAAGTTGACGGAAATCTCCCCAATGGGAAACAGATGGCAGGAAAACAAACAAACAAAAACAAAACAGACATTTTATAACAGGCTGCTTGCTTTGCGGGAAGCGGACAAAGGAGGAGCCAGGAGAGCCTGCGGGGAACCAGAAGAGGAGCCTGCGGGCTGCCCTGTGCAAAACCACTTCACACAGCAGGTAAGTATGGACATGCATCACTTTAAAGGGAATTGTAACCCCCCCCCGAACAGCAAAAGGAGAAAATTTTCCTATGGGGACACTAGCTCAGATGACAACCAGGGATTCCTTCACTTTGGAAGGATTTCCTATGTTGGCTATGGGACAGGAAGTGAAGGGAAATCTACCCAGTGGGACAGATGGCAAAAAAAATATATATTTTTTTTAAAAAAAATATATTTTTACTTATATAATTTAAGTAAAAATATATATTTTTTTAAAAAAATAATTTTTTTTTATTTTAAAAAAATATATTTTTACTTAAAAAAAGATAGTTAAATTATTACATTTATTATAATTTTTTTTTTTTTTAAAGTAAAAATATATATATATTTTTAAAATAAAAAAATTTTTTTTTTTAAAAAATATATATTTTTACTTAAAAAAAAATTATATAAGTAAAAATATATATCTTTTAAAAAAATATTTTTTTTTTATTTAAAAAAATATATATATATATATTTTTACTTAAAAACAAAAATTATAATAAATTTAATAATTTAAAATTATAATATAAAAAATTTATAATTTAAAATTATAATATAAAAGGATATATATATATATATCTCCTTATGTAAGCATTTTACTGTGCACAAAGCATGCTCCCAGCAAAGTAAAACAAACAGGAAAGCTCCTGATGCATACTTGTGATTGGGAGCCTTCCACACATGTGACCACTGACCGCCAATCACATGACTGCAATGCCCACCTCCAAGCCTTTAAAAACATCTTAAAGGGCCAGAAGGAAGGGGTTAAACATGGGTGCCCAACCTGCGGCCCTCCGGCTGCTGCAAAACTACAAGTCCCAGCATGCCTCTGGGAGTCATGTAACGGTCAGCCTTGCAATGCCTCATGGGATTTTTAGTTCCCCAACACCTGGAGGGCCACAATGTGGTTAATAAGGTCGCTGAATGTACAGGTCTCGCACTGCAAGGACACAGAATACAATGGTTTCCTATGTGTCCCATTCACTCGGGAACAGTCTATGGCTGGGCTGCTGTAAAATGTGGCGCACCGTGCACAAGGGTGCTGCAGCGCATGGATGTGCATGAAGTGTTCATTTTGTACTCTTCAAATAAAGTTGGTACAAAAAAAAAAAAAAAAAAGGGGGGCCATGTGATGCGATGAATGGAGACCCACACTGCCCCCTACCACCGCCCCCCCGGGAATGGACAGTGGCCGCTTCATTCCTGTGTGAACCCGGCCTAAGTAACCCTTCCCTGGCCGATCCTCACCAGCACCCACAGGCCTCCAAGCCCTCCTTCCCTGACTAGGCCTCAGCCATGCGGCCTCCGCTCCCGCTCGGCCTGCCTGCACTCACGCACCTGCTCCATAGAGGATAATGGAGGATTCCCTAGAGGGACCGGACACCGCACACCGGGGTAACGCGCGCACATACAATCGTCTCTCACCTCCCTCGAACTCAGCTCCCGCACAAAATGGCGCCCGACAAACTCCGCTCCAATCCTCATCTGTCGAGAGGAACTACCACCGACCAAAGAGGGGGAAGGTAGAGGACTACGACGACAACGTCCCCCGTTATCTCCTTCGATCCGTCCTTCGTCCCTTACCAGCGCGGCAGGGCTATAATACGAATCTGAAGGAGATGTGTGGGATCGTGAAAGGTTTTGGTCGGCGCGGAGCGGAGTGACGGAAACTGAGGCGGTCCACACCTCCGGAAGGGGAGTAAGTGGTACGGCCTGCGTCCGAGGCGGTTGTCAGCGCGCACGCGCAGATTGTAAGGCATGCTTCGCCCTTCATTGTTCTGAAATAGAGCTGTGAAAGGGAAACTTCCCCCCCAGTAACACGAATATGTGCATAGAATGTGACTTCTCTTCATGTCCAGGGTGAACATTCACACACATGGGAGAAAAGAGTGCAGTGCTATTCACCCAGAGCGCTAACAAGGCTCCGGAGGAATAATAGACCGCAAACCATACAATGTCTCAATAATTCCCAAACAATTCAAAATAAAATCCATACAAGGACGTTTTCTCTGCAGGAACACAATTCCCGGGGAGGAAGAGAGAGAAAGAAAGGGGGAAGAAGGAGAGAGAGAAAGGAGGAACGAAAGAGAGAGAAAGAATAAAAGAAAGTGAAAAAGAGAGAGAGAAAGAAGGATAGAGAAAGAAAGGGAAACAGAGAGAAGGAGAAAAACAAAGAAAGAGAGGAAATAAAGAATGGAAAAAAAAGAGGGAAAGAAAGAAAGAAAGGGGAAAAGAGAGAAAGAAGGAAGGAAGGAAGAAATGGGGAAAAAAAGAAAGAGAGAAAGAAGGAGAGAGAAAAAAAGGAAGAGAGATAAAGGAAGGAAGAAAAAGACGGGAAAAAAGAAAGAGGGAGAGAGAGAAAGAAGGAACGAAAGAGAGAGAGAGAAAAGAAGGAAGAAAGAAAGGGAAACGAGAGATAGAAGGAGAAAAACAAAGAAAGAGAGGAAAGTAAGAAAGGGAAAAAAGAGAGAGAGAAGGAAAGAGAGAGAGAAAGGAAGGAAGAAAAAGAAAGAAAGTGGAAAAAAAGAGAGAAAGGAGAGAGAGAGAAAGAAGGAACGAAAGAGAGAGACAAAGAATAAAAGAAAGAAAGGGAAAGAGAGAGAAAGAGAAAAGAAGAGAGGAAGGAAGAAAAGAAAGAAGGGGAAAAAAGAGAAAGAAAGACAGAAAGAAGGAGAGAGAGAAAGAAGAAACGAAAGAGAGAGAGAGAATAAAAGAAAGAAAGGGAAAAAGAAAGAGAGAGAAAGAAGGAAAGAGAGAAAGAAGGAGACAGAGAGAAAGGAAGGAAGAAAGAAAGGGAAAAAAGAGAAGGAAAGAGAGAAAGGAAGGACGAAATAAAGGGAAACGAGAGAGAGAAAAAAAGAAAGAGAGAAAGAAAGAGAGGAGAAAAAGAAAGGAAAAAAAAGAGAAAGAAGGAGAGGGAGAAAGGAAGGAAGAAAGAAAAAGAAAGAAAGTGGAAAAAAGAGAGAAAGAAGGAACGAAAGAGAGAGACAAAGAATACAAGAAAGAAAGGGAAAAAGAGAGAGAAAGAATGAAAGAGAGAAAGAAGGAGAGAGAAAGGGGAGACAAGAGAAAGAAGGAAGAAAGAAAGGGAAACAAGAAGGAGAGAGAGAGAGAGAAAGAATAAAAGAAAGAAAATGAAAGAAAGGGAAAAAGAGAGAGAGGAAGGAAAGAGAAAGGAAGAAGAAGGAAAAAAAGAGAAAGCAGGAAAGAGAGAAAGAATGAGAGAGAGGAAGGAAGAAAGAAAGGGAAACAAGAGAGAGAGAAAAAAATAAAGAGAGAAAGAAAGAGAGAAGGAGAAAAAGAAAGAAAGGGAGAAAAAGAGGGAAAGAGAGAAAGAAGGAGAGAGAAAAGAAGGAAGAGAGAGAAAGGAAGGAAGAAAAAGAAATGGGGAAAAAAGAGAGAACGAAGGAAAGAAATAGAGAAAGAAGTAGAGAGAGAGAGAAAGAAGGAACGAAAAAGAGAGAATAAAAGAAAGAAGGGAAAAAGAGAGAGAAAGAAGGAAAGAGAACAAGAGAGAAAGGAAGGAAGGAAGAAAGAAAGGGAAAACGAGAGGAGGGAGAAAAGAAGGAAGAAAGAAAGGGAAACAGAGAGAGAGTAGGAAAGACAGAGAAAGAAGGAACAAGAGAGAGAAAGAATAAAAGAAAGAAAACGAGAGAAAGGGAAAAAGAAAGGAGACAGAGAGAGAGAAGGAAAGAAAGAAAGAAAGAAGGGGAAACAAGAAAGAAGGAAAGAGAGAAAGGAAGGAAGAAAGAAAGGGAAACAAAAGAAAGAAGGAGAGAGAGAGAAAGATGAAAAAAAGAGAGAAAGAAGAGAGAGAGAAAGGAGAGAGAGAAATATAGAAAGAAAGAAAAAAGAAACAGGAGAAAGAAATAGGAGACAGAGAGAAGGAATAAAAGAAGTTTAGAAAGAAAAAAGAGAAACAGGAGACCGAGAGGAAAAAAGACAGGAAAATAAAGAGAAAAAAGGTGAGAAAGAAGGAAAGAGAAAGGGAAGAAAGAAAGGGAAAAAAGAGAAAGTAAGAAGGAAAGAAAGAGAAAAAGAAGGAGAGAGAAAGGAAGAAAGGGAAAAAAGAGAGAAAGAAGGAAAGAAAGAGAGAAAGAAGGAGCGAGAGAAAAATAAGGGAAGAAAGAAAGAAACTAGGAGAGAAGGAAAGAAAGAAACTAGGAGAGAAGGAAAGAAAGAAACTAGGAGAGAAGGAAAGAAAGAAACTAGGAGAGAAGGAAAAAAAGAAAGAGAAGGAAAGAAAGTTACTAGGAGAGAAGGAAGGAAAGAGAGGAGAGAGAGAAAACAATAAGAGAAAGAGAGAGAGATAAAATTAAGAGAGAAAGGAGAAAAACAATGAAAGAGAGGAAAAAAGAAACAAAGAAAAAAAGAGAGAAAGGAGAGAAAGAAGGAGACAGAGAGAAAGAGTGAAAGAAGGAGAGAGAAAGGAAGGAAGAAAGAGAGAAAGGAAGGAAGAAAAGAAAGAAAGGGAAAAGAGAAAGAAAGAAGGAAAGTTAGAGAGAAAGAAGGAGAGAGAGAGAAAGAAAAGGGGGAGAGAGGACACAAGGCTGGGGGGGAGTGTGGGCGGAGCAGACACAGGAGGAAAGGGCAGGAGAAGGAGAGAAAGAACCAGCTTTCTCTCTCCTCCCCTGTCTGTGGTGGGTGGGGAAATATCAGCACTGGGGACAGAATATGCTGACAGATCCCCGCAACAGCTGAATGGAGGGAGGAACATGGCGGCAGCTCTGCAGGAGATGGGGGGGCGACTGCAAGGGGAGCATACAGGAGTCCAGGGCATGCAGGAGATGGATAGGAGGAGCAGCCGGGTGGCACATAGAGGAACTGAGACATGCAAGGCCCAGTTCCTCTATGTGCCGCCCGGCCACCCGTCCTGTCCAGGCGACCCGGCCCACCGGGTCAATGCCCGGTGTGGCCTCTACCAGTCCAGGCCTGCTCTAACTCATACTAATGCCGGGCCAGGACAAGGGTTGGGCAGGGGAGGCTGCCCTGGGCACTGTGGTATCATGAGAGGTGGTGGGAGGGGATTTGTGTTAGGGGGCTATTGGGGGCAGCAGGGGATAAGAATTGTTCTAGGAGGGGAAATTTGGGGAGTTGTGCTAGGAGTGATGATTTTAGGGGATTTGTTTTGGGAGAGGGAATGGGGTAAAAAAATTTGTGCTAGAAGGGAATTTTGGGGGGAGGTTGTGCTAGGAGGAGAATTTTTTTGGGGGGGAGCTGGATTTGTGCTTGCAGGGTAATTTGTGGGGATTTGTGCTAGGAGGGGAATTTGTGGGGATTTGTGTTAGAATGGGGGATTGGGGAGAATGTGTGCTGGGAATTTGGAGTGGGGGAAGAGGATTTGTGCTAGGAGGGGGGAATTTTTTTGGGAGGTGGTTTTGTTTTGGAGGTACATGGGGAATGAGATGATTTGAGCTGGAGGGGTTGGGGGGGGGGGGGCAATATTTTTGCTGCTATGTGGGATTTCAGCAGGGGGGGGAGATTTGCACTGTGAGGAGGGGAATTTAGGGGGTAAGCATGCAGATTAGTGCTTGATTTTTTTTTTGGGGGGTGGCGATTTTTGCTGACACATAATGCTCACACATCTAAGGGGAGGGGGGGGCAAAGCGGCATGTGTGCCCTTGGCGCTAGCTAATCTTGTCCTGGCACTGATGCAATGCAGGATACTTTGTGATCCGTGTGCGTTTCCCTCGCCTCATTCAATTCGCATTGCCCTTGTGATCTGCAGTAGGTGTCAGTCAATCCTTACCACTTGACCTCTGTTAATTTTTACCCTCTTCATGACCTGGGCATTTTTTGCTACTCTTCTAATTTAACTGGCAATTGCACAGTCATGCAACACTGTACACAAATTAAATCTATATAATTTTTTTGACACAAAGGTTAGGTTCACACTGATGCGGTGCGGGAAGCCACATGTGATACAGATAGGACTCGCACTGCATTCCTGTTCAAATCACATGCAATTCTTTTGCTGTGCGATTTGAGCCCGTTCATTTCGTATGGCTCAAATCGCACAATGCACCCGCAAGAAAGGTGCAGGATCCTTTTTTTCTGCACTGGAATTCATCCAATCGCACTGCATTTTGAGAATCATTTTGGGGGTGTTGTTTACATAACACTGACACCCGCAGCGGTTCTCATAAACGGAGTGCGATTCTGATGCGGTGCGGGAAAAGCACAGAGTACGCTGCGAATGCCGCACCACATCAATGTGAACCGGGCCAAATAGAGCTTTCTTTTGGTGGTATTTGATCACCATCTGGTTTATTTTTGTTTTTTTTATGAAAAAAGACCGAAATGGTTGCAAAAAAAAACAAAACAATATTTTTTAGTTTCTGCTATAAAACATATCCAATAAAAAAATTATTAAAACAAATGTCTTCATTCATTTGGGCCAAAATGTATTCTGCTACATAAAAATCCCAATAAATGTATATTGATTGGTTTGTGTGAAAGTTACAGCATCTACAAACTACGGTATATATACTGGAATTTGTATTTTTTTTTTATACTACTACTGGCGGTGATCAACGCTTTATAATGGGACTGCGATAGTGCAGCGGGCAGTCTCAAACTAACTGACGCTGGAGTGGAACTGATTAACTGCCACTGACATTAATACAGTGATCAGTGATGGTACTGTACACTGTCACTGTACTAATGACACCGGCTGGGAAGGGGTTAACATCTAGGGGCAATGTGTGCCTAACAATGTGTAATGCATGCTGCTTTTACTAACAGATCTCTCAGTTTCTCATCCTGGCATTGCAGGGACGAGAAACCGACAGATCGCTCCCTCTGTACAGAGCTCTGTGTTGATTGTCAACAAAGAGCTGTGGGCTGTGATTGGACACAGCCGATCAGCGGGGCACAGCCGTGAATGATTGGCCGGGACTTGCTGACAGACTCCGGCTGTGTACAATGTGCCTACAACAGCCGCTCATCCACAGAACATTGCAGGCGGGCGGGCGCCAGGTCATTGTTGTCACTTATGTTTTTATCTAAGCTCAATATTCACACAAACAGAAAGAAAGGGAGAAAAAGGAGAAAAGAGAGCAGCACTATTCACCCAGAGAGCTTATATTCTCCACCTCCAAGACCACCAGGATAATCACTGATGGAATAATATACACTAAATGATACAATGTTTCAGTGTTTCCAAAACAATTCAAACAAAAGTAAAATATATACAAGAAACGTTTTTTCTGCCCGAAAGCCCCTCTCAAAAACAAAATTCTGAAGGGGTTTTTTTTCTGCCTTTAATCCCTGACATTTGTGCGCTTTTCCCACACCACATTTAAATCGCACTGCCCTTGCGATCTGCAGTGGGTGTCAATACAATCGTAACTGACCTCTGACAGGTTTTAACCCCTTCATGACCAGGACTTTTTTTTTTTTTTTCTGCTATTCAGCGCTGCACTACTTTAGGAGCCGGTTCACATATATGCGGATTGGAAGCGCATCCAATTCACATGACACGTGAAACAACATTGATTTCTATTGCAGAGGTTCACATGTATGTGGTGAAGCCAGAGTGCAGATTCAGTGCTAATTCAAAAAGGGTCCTGAGCAGTGAGGTCCGATTCAGATGCGAATTCAAGCTCATAGATCTGTATAGGAACCGCTTTTAAACCGCATTAGTTTGTGAACATGATTTCAGCTTGGTTTTCTCTCTTCAAATCCTGTCCTGAACAGCATCTGAACCAGCCTTGAACCGCCGAACAACTACTTTAAGTTCGCACTGAAACCAGAGCTCAAAACCGCACTGCACCTAGTGTGAATCCACTCTTACTGGTAATTTCGCGGTCATGCAATGCTGTACCCAAATTAAATTTATATATTTTTTTCACACAAATAGAGCTTTATTTTGGTGGTATTGGATCACCCCTGTTTGTTTGTTTTTTTAATTTTTATTATACAAATGAAAAAAGATCAAAATATTTTTTTAAAAAAACAATATTTTCTACTTTCTGTTAAAAAAAACATATCCAATAAAATCAAATTTCTTCATAAATTTAGGTCAAAATGTATTCTGCTACGTCTTTGGTAAAAAAAAAAATCCCAATAAGTAGAAAGTGCAAAATCTGGTGCAGCTCTGCACAGAAACCAATCAGCTTCTAGGTTTCATTGTCAAAGCCTAATAGAACCAGATGAAGTTAGAAGCTGATTGGCTGCCATGCACAGCCGCAGCAGATTTTGCACTCTGCAGTTTTAGTAAATCAACCCTACTCTGTTTGCGAGCTCGGGCAGTGCGACTGGAATGTGGTGCAGGAAATGCGCACAGATTGCAGGGTTTCTCGCACCTCTTTAGTGTGATCCTGGGCTAAATGCTGAGCTTAAAATATGCCTCTAAACTTTCTAATGTGCATGGATACACAGGATAACATTGAGCATGGTTTACATTTACGCTGTTTAGACCTCTTATGAATCTTGAGATGTGATGGGCCGAACACACCCCGTGTTCAGTTCGTGTTCAAACCAAATGAATGTTCGACTGCAAACTTCGAACTCAATGTAAGTCTTGTATTAATAGAGGTATAGACTCCAGAGAGAGGTATTTAATTTTCCCCCGGTACAAATCATTAGTAACACCTCATCTGGAATATGCAGTTCAGTTCTGGGCACCAATTCACAAAAAGAACATTGGGGAACTGGAGAAAGTACAGAGAAGGGCAACTAAACTGATAAGATGTGTGGGGAAGATCAGCTATAAAGAAAGATTAGAGGAACTGAATGTATTCTCTCCTGAGAACAGGATATTAAGGGGGGATATGATCTCCATGTATAATACTTAAGGGGAGATATGATCTCCATGTATAATACATAAGGGGGGATATGATCTCCATGTATTATACATAAGGGGGATATAATCACCATGTATAATACATAAGGGGGGGATATGATCTCCATGTATAATACATAAGGGGGGGATATGATCTCCATGTATAATACATAAGGGGGGATATGATCACCATGTATAATACATAAGGGTGGATATGATTTCCATGTATAATACATAAGGGGGATGAAATTAACCATGTATAATACATAAGGGGGGGATATGATCTCCATGTATAATACATAAGGGGGGATATGATCTCCATGTATAATACATAAGGGGGGATATGATCACCATGTATAATACATAAGGGGGGATATGATCTCCATGTATAATACATAAGGGGGGATATGATCACCATGTATAATACATAAGGGGGGGATATGATCTCCATGTATAATACATAAGGGGGATATGATCTCCATGTATAATACATAAGGGGGGATATGATCACCATGTATAATACATAAGGGGGATATGATCTCCATGTATAATACATAAGGGGGGGGGGGGATATGATCACCATGTATAATACATAAGGGGGGATGTGATCTCCATTTATAATACATAAGGAGGGGATATGATCTCCATGTATAATACATAAGGGGGGATATGATCACCATGTATAATACATAAGGGGGATATGATCTCCATGTATAATACATAAGGGGGGGAATATGATCACCATGTATAATACATAAGGGGGGATGTGATCTCCATGTATAATACATAAGGAGGGGATATGATCTCCATGTATAATACATAAGGGGGGATATGATCTCCATGTATAATACATAAGGGGGGATATGATCACCATGTATAATACATAAGGGGGATATGATCTCCATGTATAATACATAAGGGGGGGAATATGATCACCATGTATAATACATAAGGGGGATATGATCTCCATGTATAATACATAAGGGGGGGATATGATCACCATGTATAATACATAAGGGGGGATATGATCTCCATGTATAATACATAAGGGGGGATATGATCTCCATGTATAATACATAAGGGGGATATGATCACCATGTATAATACATAAGGGGGGATATGATCTCCATGTATAATACATAAGGGGGATATGATCACCATGTATAATACATAAGGGGGGATATGATCTCCATGTATAATACATAAGGGTGGATATGATCTCCATGTATAATACATAAGGGGGGATATGATCACCATGTATAATACTTAAGGGGGATATGATCACCATGTATAATACATAAGGGGGGATATGATCACCATGTATAATACTTAAGGGGGGATATGATCTCCATGTATAATACATAAGGGGGATATGATCTCCATGTATAATACATAAGGGGGATATGATCTCCATATATAAATACATAAGGGGGGATATGATCACCATGTATAATACATAAGGGGGGATATGATCTCCATGTATAATACATAAGGGGGGATATGATCTCCATGTATAATACATAAGGGGGGATATGATCTCCATGTATAATACATAAGGGGGATATGATCTCCATGTATAATACATAAGGGGGATATGATCTCCATATATAAATACATAAGGGGGGATATGATCACCATGTATAATACATAAGGGGGGATATGATCTCCATGTATAATACATAAGGGGGGATATGATCTCCATGTATAATACATAAGGGGGGATATGATCTCCATGTATAATACATAAGGGGGGAGGGTATGATCTCCATGTATAAATACATCAGTGGTTCATATAGTGAACTCGGTGTAGAGTTATTCACCCTGAGGTCATCACAGAGGACAAGGGGGCACTCTTTACGTCTGGAGGAAAATAAATTTAATCTCCAAATACGGAAAGGTTTCCACACAGTAAGAGCTGTGAAAATGTGGAATGGACTCCCTCAAGAGTTGGTTCTGGCCATCTCCATGGATTGCTTTAAAAAAAAGTCCTGGATTCTTTTTCAGATACAAAGAATATAACTGGATACTAACATTTATAGGTAAAGTTGATCCAGGGAATATCCGATTGCCTCTCGGGGGATCAGGAAGGAATTTTTTCCCCTGCAGGAGCAAATTGGATCGTGCTTTGCTGGGTTTTTTTTTGCCTTCCTCTGGATCAACTGTGGGTGTAGGATTATAATTTTTTTTTTTATGGTTGAACTGGATGAACTTTTGTCTTTTTTCAGCCAGACTAGCTATGTAACCATGTAAGTATAAGCCTATGAGACTTGAACTTGTAAATTCAAAAGTGCCCATTTTGAAGGCTTATATGCAGGTTAAAAAAAAATTCAAAAAGTACCATTTTTAAAGGGGCAGTCATTTTTAATTGCTTAACCACTTGCCTACCAGGCACTTATACCCCCTTATTTACCAGGCCAATTTTCAGCTTTCAGCGCTGCCGCACTTTGATTGACAATTGCGCGGTCATGCAACATTGTACCCATATGAAATTTTGATCATTTTTTTCTCACAAATAGAGCTTTCTTTTGGTGGTATTTAATCGCCACTGGGCGCTTTACTTTTTGAGCTATAAATAAAAAAAGTGCAAAAAATTTGAAAAAAAAAAAAAGTTTATTTGTTTCTTTTATAAAATTTTTCAAACAGATATTTTTTCTCCTTCACTGATGTGCGTTGATGAGGCAGCACTGATGGGCACCGATAGGCGGCACTGATGGGCACTGATAGGCAGCACTAAAGGGCACTGATAGGCAGTACTAATGAGGTGGCACGGATAGGCGGCACTGATAGACAGCACTAATGAGGTGTCACGGATAGGCGGCACTGATAGGTGACACTGATTATGGGTACTGATAGACGGCACTGACTGGCATCACTGATGGGTACTGACTGGCGGCACTGACTGGCACAACCCCTGGGCACTGACTGGTGGCACTGACTGGCAGCACTGCTGGGCTGCACTGGTGGGTGGCACTGGTGGGCAGCACTGGTGGGTGGGCACAGGTTGGTGGGCACAGGTAGGTGGCACTTCTGGGCACAGGTGTGTGGCACTGCAGAGTGGCACAGGTGGGTGCACTGCTGGGCACAGGTGGGGGCACTGCTGGGCACGGGTGGGCGGAACTTGCGGGTGTCACTGCTGGGCACCGATCATCAGGGCACTGATCATCAGGGCCCTGATAATCGGTGCCGATCCCCACTCTGACAACTGCCGGTTCTCGGCAGTACTTTCCTCGCGATCTGACAGCGTGAGGAAAGTGCAGCCGAGAACCGGCACTTGCATTTCCCTCTGATCAGCGTGTCATTGGACACCGCTGATCACGTGGTAAAAGGCCGCTGTGATTGGCCTTTTACCACATCACGTGATCAGCTGTGTCCGTAGGACACAGCGATCACGGAGATCGCCGGGTGCGCGCCCCCTGGGGCGCGCAGGAGAGCGCGTTCTGGGAGAACCTTATATGGCGTCCACCCAGAACTGGCCGGCCGCAGTGCAGCCGTCATTCGGCTATCTGCGGTCGGCTACTAGTTAAAGTAATAAAAAAATTCCTTTAAATATGATGCCTGGAGGGTCCCCTTAAACTACCTGCAAAGTTGCACATCTGTAAAATGTATAGAACCTGTGAGAGCGCAGTGCATTGTGGGGTGTGGCGGGTGAACAGCTCTTACCGTTCGTGTGTTCGGTGAACACACGAAAGGCCAATGTTCGAGTCGAACATCAAGCCCATCCCTAATCTTGAGCTCTTCATCAGAGGTGAGCTTACTCCTTGACACTTGGTGGAAGTTTGGATCCATGCACACCAGGCCTAAAAAACACTGCTTCTACAGGAGTTTCGTATTTTTGGGGTTTTTGTGCCCGTAGAAGCAGTGTTATTTAGGCCTGGTGTGCATGGATCCAAACTTCCACCAAGTGTCAGGCAGGAAGCTCACCTCTGGTGTAGACCTCAAGATTTATAAGAGGTCTAAACAGCACAAATGTAAACCATGCTCATCAAGTTGCTAAATGTATGCGTATGAGACGTCATAGGGGACAGGGTCACTCAGTGACATCATCGATTAGCCTGGCACCTTTGTTTACTTTAGAGGGAAAACCTGCTATGTCTTTTGGCAGAGGTAATCAACGGGAGCAGTCAGGTTCAGCGGGTGGCAGGTTTTTTTTCCATGTGGGTCAGCGGCCATCGTTTATTGTGATTGATGTGGAACTACACATTTTTATTCTAATAAAGGACTTGTCAAAATTTGTGTTTATATACACTTGTCATTTTTTTTGTGAATGAGTGTGGGGGGGGTGGTTCTATGTACCCCATACTCATTCCCTTGGGGGGCAAAGATGTGGCGACTAGATTCCGATAATTCACCCCTCCCACACCCTCACAACCGCTGGGCCAGGTTTGTGGGGTAGAGGCCCTTGTCCTCATCAACATGGGGACGAGGTGGTGGTAGGGGGGAATTCCCCCCCCCATGTTGAGAAGTATGTGACCTGGTACATGCTTGGATAAGGGTCTGATATGGATTTTGGGTGAGACCCTGCGCTTTTTTTTTTTTGGGCAGTAGGTCCTCCAAAAAAATCCATAACAGACACCATTTTTTCTCTGTTGACAGCAGGGATGACTCGTTGTTAGGAAGCTGGCAGGTTCTGGCTCCTTAACAGCCAATGACTCATCCCTGCTGCTGACACCAGGGATGAATCACTGGTTGTCAGCATGCTGGCGGGTACAGACTCCTAACAACCAATGAAACAGTGGATGCAAAAACAGACCATTTGTTTACATCCATTTACGTCCACTTCTTGAACAGACACGGGTATAAATGGAAAATCATTGTTTACATCGGTTTGCTCGGTTTTCATCTGTCAACGGATAGATGAAAAACCATAGTTGCCAACAGTCCTGATTTGTCTGGAACACTCACAGATTTTTATGTCCTGTCCTGACATGACCTTGTCCCGGGCTCCATTCCAGAAATCAATGCCAGCCATGGAGAGTCGGATTCAGAGACATTCCAGGCAAGCAGCTTGTGTGCTCATTGCAGTGCTCTGCTGCCAGGTGGGGTCACACAAGCAGTGAGGATCTGATCCCTCCCTACCTCCTCTCCCCCATTAGTGATCAACTATCACGAATTGGGACTCATGCCTTTGATGACATTCTCAAGGCGGAGCCTGCTGCAGTGCTCTCAGTGATTGGGTGGGACTCAAGCCGAGGGGGTGTGGCTGGCTTACAGTCATTGCACCTGGCCCACCCCAATCCAAGAGGATGATTAACCCTTTCATTCCTAGAAATTGATTTCTGGCGACTGGACATTCACCCTTTCATAGCTGGCAGATGAGGTGGAAGTGCGCAATTAACCCTTTCTTTGCTAGAAGATCCATGTGGCTTCTGGATCTTTATTACTGCACTTGCAAGTGTTTTAATATTGTTGTATCAAGTAATATCTTTGCTTTTTAAATATGGCGGAGGCTGTGATGGCCCATGGATGAGTTTTCAGGCAGGGGATATCTTACAGTGGCTCTAAGGTGCAGTATGAGCACCAGCCATGTTGGGGTAATAGTTGGCTGGGTGTTCTACTATCTATTTGCTCATTGAGGAGGAGGGAGGCTCCAGTTGTGTGCACATATAAATTGGGGTAGTGCAGGAGGTTGGATTAGGAAGGAGGCTTGTACCCCAAGGCGCACTAGCCTTCCAACCATTCGGCATACAATGAGTTGACATTTGTTTGTTGTTTGATGTGCCAGAACGAACTGCACTCCTGTGATCCATAGAAGTACATCCAAAAGAGCTTCGGCTGTTACTTCTCCTTTAAATTCATTTTTCACTCAGTACCCCATAATGACAAAGTTAAAAAATAATTTTAAAACGTCTGTAAATTTAATAAAAAGAAATAACTGAAATATTACATGTGCTTAAGTATTCAGATCCAGTGCCCAGGGCAAAGATGCCATACTACGCCCCCCTTCCCCATGTGCAAGCTGAGGGGATCCTACGCCCAGCAGGCACTCACTTGTCAAAATCGATGCCGCTGTCACTACTTCTGTCAACCTTGTAAGAGGAGGAAAATACCCCCATCCCTACAGTAAACCATTGCACCCAGGGCAGCTGTCCCTCCCGCCCAGCCTTTGTCCCAGCCCTGTTCAGACCCTTTATTCAGTACTTTGTTGAAGCACCTTTGGCAGCAATTACAGCCTCAGGTCTGTTTGGGTATGACAGCACAAGCCTTGCACACCTGGATTGGGGGATTTTCTGACATTCTACTTTACAAATCCTCTCAAGCTCAGTCAAGTTGAATGGGGAGTGTCGGTGGGCAGCCAGTTTCAGGTCTCTCCAGAGATGTTCAGTATGGTTCAAGTCAGGGCTCTGGCTGGGCCACTCTAGGACACTCACAGAGTTGTTCCGGAGCCACAATATTTCTGAACTCATCAAGCAAAATGTTTTTTTTCCCAGACATTGGGTCCTCCTTCTCACCCACCAAACTCAATCTTGACTTGGGCCACCAGGAACATAACATCAACAAAAATAATTTCAAAATGTTTGCTGGCAATTCCTACCTCCACGCTAATAGTTGTCATCACCCCAAATGGATATCTATTATCCCCAAGAGTCAGTTTTGTCATTTGAGGAAGAATTGTAGCCACTTGGACAATCACAAGTGAAGTGCTAACTAATAAATTCCCCGATCAAACAATATCAGAAGGAATTGGTACAAAAAAGCATGTTTGATGGGAGAGGCAAGAGGGACGTTTCTTGTGATCCATTTTCTTTACTAGATTCTAAGCTCCAAGGAGCAAGGCCCTCCTAACCCTCTTGTATTGAACTGTAATGTTGCTGTATTATCTCCTTTTATATTGTAAAGCGCTGAGCAAACTGTCGGCGCTATATAAATCCTGTATTATAATATTAGGGACTATGGAAACTATGCCCTTTGGCCTTGGGCTAAATACTTGAACTTGCTGCTATGTCATCTCTACCTAAGTGATTGCTTTTACTTGGCATCCCAAGGAAAATCTTTTTTAATGGTTCGTATTTTGAGTACTTTGCTTATGCAAAACATAGGAGACTGTCAGATGATCCAATTTCTCCAGAGTGACTGAAACCTCCTAGTAATTAGTTAAAGAAATGATATGCATTTGGATCCCCATTTCGTAGTCCCCTGGATCAGGGGCGGACTGACAACTCATGGGGCCCCCGGGCAATAGAGGATTATGGGGCCCCTGTGTCCTTGCCCAAACTCAAAAAAGCCTATGAAAAAGGTACCAGGGGCATCTCATGGGGCCCCCTACTGACCCCGGCACTCGGGCAGTGCCCGAGTTTCCAAATGGTCAGTCCGCCCCTGCCCTGGATGCCTCCTCATTGGAAGGAATAGTTTCCACTCCAGCACACCAATCTAAATTTCATGATTTTATGTACTGAGCTTGAATATACGGATATTGTTCACACAGCTGATCGCATGTGATCACTGCTGATTATCAGTGCAGCCCCATCAATACAGCTTACAGTGCCCATCGCAGCCACCTCATCAGTGCCCAACACTGCCGCCTCATCAGCGCCCAACACTGCCGCCTCATCAGCGCCCAACACTGCCGCCTCATCAGCGCCCAACACTGCCGCCTCATCAGTGCCCAACACTGCCGCCTCATCAGCACACATCAGTGAAGAACAAAAATTACTTATTTGCTAAATTTTATAACAGAAACTAAGAAAAGTTTTTTTTCTTCAAAATGTTCGGTCTTTTTTTGTTTGTTTAGCAAAAAAAACAGTGGTAATTAAATACCACCAAAAGAAAGCTGTATCTGTCCTAAAAAATTATAACATTTTCACATGGGTACAGCGTTGCACAAAGTATGAAAGCGCTGAAAGATAATTATTGGCATTGGCAGGTAGATGGTGAAAGTGGCCAGTATTGAAGTGGTTAAACATCGGATGTAATGCTGTATATGTTTTTAATAGATATTTAATAAATCTGTTTTTTTTTCTTTTTTTTTTATAAGTAAACCTTTTTTAGTCAATAATATATGCCCAAAAAAGTCCTTTGCTACAAAAAGCTTTCAAGCTCAATATGTGCAATACAGGAGGGCATTTAGGACACAGAACCTCTACCCACCCTTGTGGTAGAAAAAGCATATTGATCCTATTTAGAACCCCAAGTTACAGAGACCACTTCCTACAATTAAGTTTTCAAGGGAGTAAAATTTATTAAACAACTTCATACAAACAGATGGAAAGAATTCTTCAGAAAGATTGGTCTATTTTTATCCATTTTAACATTTCCAAAAACTAAACAGGTGCTAATAGTTCTCAGTAAACAGAACAGGAATGGGAGTTTCCATTGCAACCTCTGCTAGAGCTTCTCATCTTCCAGGCTCAGCACAAAGTCAAACTCTTCTGCAAGATAAAAAAAAACAAACAATAGTGTCATTATCCACATAAAGCTGTAAAAAGGGTAAAAGATGAGATATGATTGATAGGTTTATTTATATCAGCAACTTTGGAACATGTCATGGTAATGAGCTATAGAGAAAGGCGCACATACAATGAATGGTGGGGGGGGGGCAGAGACAGCACAACCAAAACCAATATTTGCATGTTAAGCATGTCTGGGATTGGGAGAATGTGTATCCATGGCTTTGTGCATTTACTTAATAGGTGTGTCAGCTTTTGTTTCAAAATGCCAGCAAAAAAGCTCATTAAATTCTGAAAACCCATCACTAAAATCTCATAAAACTTTACTTTGTTACCCCCGGTTCACATATCCACATTCCTGCGGTCCACGCTTTGCACGGGCACGAGAGCCCGTTCATTTGAATGGACTCCCATGCCCCGGGACATGCAGGGAAGAAGTCCCTGCACTTCTGAAAACGCAGCCCGCACGGGAACCTCGGTTCCCAGTAAGGTTGCGTTTTCCAGTGCGGGCGGGGTGCTATTAGAACTAATGGCACCCACCCACGGGTCCGCATTCCTCTTTGTGGGTGGTTTTTTTGCGGATCCGCAGTGGCACCACCCACACAGATGTGAACCTAGCCTTAAAGGAGGGCGAGGGGTTAAAGATATTACATGTCACAACAGCTAAATCTGTGTCTGTATTGCATGTTCAAACCTCAATGCTATCAATATTAACATGCTATTAGATTTTTTACTCCAGGTGTATAGAACGAGTTTTGCAATTCTAGAGCAATGCTTACACAATGCATTACAAATTGATTAATCCCAATAAATTTTAGTCAACTAAAATACGACTAAGCTAAAATGATGTGTTTGCAACCACCGGGTGGCACCGTGGCTGCAACAAAAACTCAGGTATGTCTCAATTTTGAAAATCGAGAATGTTTTGTAAGAATAGAATGTGAACTTTTAATCACATACACTTAACACCATTGTCTGATAAGACGTACAGGCGTAAAATTTGTAAACCGAAACGCGGTTTCCCATAGGAATGCATTGAAAACCAATTAATGCATTCCAGAGGTCAGAAAAAAGTATTTTTTTATCTGTTCAAAACTCTTTTTGAAGTGCACTTTAAAGGCATAAATACTGTACAGGGACATGATTAAAAATTAATTCATAAATACATTGAAAACCAATTAATCCGTTCCGGAGGTAAGAAAAAAGTAAAAAAAAAGTTTTATCTGTTAAACTCTTTATAAAGTGCACTTTAAAGGCATAAATACTGTACAGGGACATGATTAAAAAAACATTTGTAAATGCATTGAAAACCAATTAAGACTTTTTCTGACTTACGGAATGGATTATCTGTTCAAAACTTCAAAAAAGTGCACTTTAAAGGCATGGGGCCGGCGCTATAAACCTCCAAGGTGCAATGCATCCTGGGGAAAAATTCGTAAACCGAGGCACTATTTTCAATGGATTTTCATTCGTAAACCGAAAATTACGTTAACTGAAGCGTTCGTAAACCGAGGTACACCTGTATTTATTTATTAACAAAACCTTTAAACCATATAATAAAAAAACTTCAAGCATTTCATAGGTAGAATGATGATATATTTCCCCAAATATTTAGTTGAGGTTCTCGGGTGTCATACAATCTTGCACATCGTCACATGATTCCTCCAGCTAATATACAACTAAAACCAAAACTATTCAAATGACTAAAATACGACTAAAACTAAAATGGCATATTAGTCAAATGACTATAACTAAATCAAAATTTGACATCATTATTAACACTGCCTGGCATCCCAAGTGTCTTTGGGCAGCTTCTCCCTTCGCAGAGACCTCTCGAGCGTAGGAACTTCATTCTCATTACATTCTGGATACACCTCGTACTTGTAGTGGTGATGATCAGCAACTAGTGGGACTATGATAGTGCGACGGGCAATCTGGCGCTAACAGACACTGGCTGGGAGGGACACTGACATCAATAGTGACACTAATACAGTAATCGGATATATTACTGTACACTTTACGAATGACATTGGCTGGGAAGGGATTAATCAAGTGGTTAACTGTGTGCCTAACAAATGTAATATGTGCTGCTTTTAAGCACAGTTCTGGCAGTTTTTTCTCCCTGCTTTTCAGGGGGACGAAATGGCCAGAATGCTATCCTGTGTATTTGTAAACACAGAACTCTGTGCTGTGATTGGACACAGCCTATTAGCAAGTTTTAGCCAAAATCATTGGCTAAAAAAAAATGTGCTGTGCCCAATCTCAGCACAGGTCAGTAGAGGGAGCACACATTAACCAGCAAACGCACAAGGCAGGGATGTACATGTACACGCCTGCAGCTGCCGACCGCTCGCAGTAATTGTGTGGTGAGCCAGCGGCAAGTGGTTAGGCTGGTGGGTTCAAAGAATACCAACTAATTCATATTGTGGTGAAAAGGGATTGCTGTAGGCGACAGCAAAAGTAGCCCAAAGTTGGGCTTTAAAGTGGAGTTTCACCAAAGTGAATGTGGGAGGAAAGAAGACGGCGGAGGGTTTGATTACGGCTTTATTGTAACCCTATCATAGAAAATATCCTTTATTGTTGACCTTGCTGTGTCACCTTCTTACAGCGATAGGAAGTTCATTTTTTTTTTTTTTTTTTAACTGGGCCCCTGTAGCTTAATGCCATATTGTTTGTATGCATCACATACTAGCACATTATGGCAGGCTTACACGTCGAAGGAAGACCACCAATGGTGCTCTGTCAGTGCTTGGGTGCTTCCATCTGCACTCGGTCTTCCTTTCAGGTTCACTCCATTCGGCCTCTTGAACGGCCGAGCCATGACGACATCACTCCTGTACATGTGTACAGAAGTCACATCGCCATGGCACAGGACAGGTGCTGTAACGTACTCTGAGCTGCGTACGTGTGGCTTAGTTTACATCACCGCTGACAGGCAAAATAGAATAAAATTAGAAATGTGCCGCACTACTAGAACGATTGATGTTGTGCTCAAAACTTTATATAAAATCAATCAAATTTGTGTAACAAATATTAAATATTCAGTCCCAATAAACATCAAATTATCAACAGCACAGTCCAAAAAAAAAAAAAAATTCTTCAAAATCCAGTGATATGCCTTGTTCAGCGTACTTTTAAAATCACGCTGTTTTTTCACCATAAAACATAAATACCAACTGCTCACAAAAGAGAGATGACATATCACCTTAAAATTCCATACATATGGAGATCAAGGATCACGTTACCAACAAGCACATGCCACCACTCACTCATCTGGGTTGAACAGGTGGACGTGATGACGTCACTGCCTTTGCTCAACCCTTATGCGTTACGTCCATGGGTGGGGTCTTCTCCGGAGGGTTCAATGACAGACAGGAAGAAGCTTTTATGGCAGAAGAGACCATCAGGGTCTCTTCTGTCATAAAAAAAAACTTCCCTGTCTACAGTATTTTTAGTTTATTACTGCTTTAAAACCTGCCCTTGACACCCAAAAACAGAAGTGAAATCAACACTTCCACCGTTGATCCCTACAGTCATTTATACTCACATCACTACTCTATTTGTGAAGCAGGGAAACAAAATAAAATACCTGGGATGGGGGGAAGACACTCCATTTTTAGTCCCCTGTGACAGCATTGCTGCTTGCCAATTGGGCACACTAGTAGCCAGTGCAGTCACATGGGTAAGAAGAGAGTCCTTAGCCTTCTGTAAGCAGGGATCATCCACTCGCTCCCATGATCAAAGTAGTGGCAGAGCAAGTATAGGCAGTTGCTGGAGCTGGCATTAAAGTAAAGCTGCTATTGCACCCTGCATGAGCACAGTTCACTAACTCTGAATGCCTCTCATTAGAGGAGGCTCAGTGCTTGTACATATTTAGACACAACTGATCCAAAACCATACTCTTAGCAGCACATTGCACCTTGCGTGAGGGGCTGTATGGACAGCCTTGCTCTGGTAAAGAGCGCCATGTTTCGCAGAGGGCCATCCGATGCCTTGTGCTTCTGATGTATCTGCTTCAGCTCTGCCAACGGGATTTAACGTCCCAGCATCCGTACAAACTGCACGTCCACCTGGGGGGGGTAAACAAACCGTAGTCAGCTGTGGAATAAAGACGTATCTCCCACCTTTAGTCTGAAATAGCTGCAGACACAGGGCATTAGGCTCCATTGCACTACCTACAGTGACAGTTTTTCCAGGCTGCACAGATAATTATACATCACATTTAAATGCAATGGAATTTTTGGATGGCTAAAACCAGAAAAAAAAAAAAGATCAGCTAATAAAATTGCAAACACTTTCCATGAGGGCACCTGTGCAGGCTCGCTCCTGAGCCGCCCTGTCTGCATCCATTGACACAGAGCACATTGACACATTGCATCTGATTGATAACTGCTATCAATCTTCCCAGGGAGGAGGAAGACCGCGGTGAGACCCGCTGCTCTTGTACACATCGCTGGATCAGATCGAGCTTAGGCAAGAGTTGGAGGGGGGTGGCTGGGGGGGATTTTGCAGCACAGAAGGTTTTTCACCTTAATGCATTCTATGCATTAGCCTGGGTTCACACTGATGCGGTGCTGTACATCGCATGTGATTCGCACAGGAACCGCACCACATTCACATGCGATTTGCACAGGAACCGCACCACATTCACATGCGATTTGTGTGGGCTGTGATTGGAGCCGTACATTATTATGTTTGGCTCTAATTGCACCGCACCCACACCAAAAACGTGCAAAACCCTTTTTTGGGTCCGCAATAGAATCGGATCGCACGGGTATTCACACCTATGTGATCCGATTCTGCAGATTGCACCGCGTTTTACGGACCGCTGTCGGGGTGTTGTTAACTTAACATACACACCTGCAGCGGTTCGCATGAACGGGGTGAGATTCTGATGCGGTGCAGAATTCGCACATAAAATGCTGCAGATTCCACACAGAATCAGTGTGAACCAGGGCTGAAAAGTTGCTTCTTCGGGCATTTGAGCTTTTTTTTCCCTCCATGTTAGCCTCCATGCACACTATAGGCGTTTTCAGGAGTTTAGTGGCAGGGGAGTTTACAGGCACAAAAAATAACCCATCACTTGTACGTTCAGAAAAGGAGCTTTTGTGCATCAAAAACCCTCAAAAGCGCCCAAAATGTGTGGGAGCGTTCCCATGTTAATACATTCTAATGGCCAGAATTCTGGTTAATAGAATGCATTAACGCCAGATGCGGGAACGAGCATTAACATGTATGCAAAATGGGGCTTTTTGCTGCGTTTTTTGATGCTGAAAAGTTTTAAGCATGAGGCCTAAAGATGAATTTTAATCTGCATTGTTTTCCTTATCTGGCTCCTCCCTCCCCCTTCATTAACATGTTTTCTTATTGTATAAAATCATTTTTATTGAAAATAGTAATAAATATGCTTAATTCTATCATCTGTTTATAGGCGGCCATAGATGGAGCGATTTTCCTTTCTTTCAACCAAGGGCACAGTCAGTGTTGAAAGGTCCCGTGGAGCCAATGAGTTCTCCTGGTTGGGGGGGGGGGGGAAGGGGGTTTGCAGGGGGAGCCGTCCCTGCCAGGAGAAGGAGAACACAGTGATTACTGCTAGCGGCCATAATAAATGTAAAATTCGACAGGCTGGTTACACCCAGGTTGATCGATTGATCAACTACCGGGCAGCACAGTAGCTAAATGGTCAGCACTTCCGCCTGGCAGTACTAGGGTCATTGGTTCGAATTCCAACCGCGGCACCACCTGCCTGGAGTTTGCATGTTTTCCCTGTGCCTGCTTGGGTTTTCTCCGGGTACTCCAGTTTCCTCCCACACTCCAAAGACATGCTGGTAGGCAGGGGCGGACTGACAACTCATGGGGCCCCTGGGCAATAGGGGATCATGGGGCCCCTGTGTCCTCACCCACACCCAAAAAAGCCTATGAAAAAGCCAATGAAAAGGTACCAGGGGCATCTCATGGGGCCCCCTACTGACCCCGGGCCCTCGGGCAGCGCCCGAGTGCTCAAATGGTCAGTCTGCCCCTGCTGGTAGGTGAATTGGCTCCTGTCTAAATTGGTCCTAGTATATGTATGTATGAATGTAAGTTAGGGACCTTACACTCCTTAGACTCTACACTCCTTGAGGGTCAGGGACTGATGTGAATGTATATATATTTGTAAAGTGCTGTGTAAATTGATGGGGCTATACCTGTAATAAATAAATAATAAATAAAACTTAGGTAGATTCAGCCTGCCTATACATGGTTCAAATCATAACCGGCCCCTGCTGAACCGGCCAGGATTGAACTGCCTATGGCCAGCTTAATTCTTGAGAGTAGGTGCGTACATTAAGGCAGGCTGGTAGGGGCCCATAATACTATTGAGATGTCCTTGCCTCGGCACTCACCATGGACCATTTTGGATTCTCCTGGCTGCTAGAAGCATCATAGTGGGGATTCTTAGTATCAAACTGAGTGTGGTCTGGGTACGCCTCCTTCACGATCTATGGTTAGGAAAAACATTTCTTAAAAGGTCAGCTGAACACATACCCAGCAGGCTCATGTAAAAGAGGCTCCACTTTCAAAGACAAATATACTCAGAGGATTCTTTATTAGGTACACCAGATCATTGGCGGGGAATCCTGTGTGGTCAACAGGGTTGCTGACCGTGCGTACATTTCAGGCGATTTACAAGCTGTCCATAAATGTCCGGTACAGACAGCGGCCACCTATAAAAAAAACACAGGCCTCGGGACAGCTATGGAGCTCAGCGCCTTTTACAAATAACTTAGCAGAAATGGGGGGGGGCATGGTCGAGCATGGCATGAGAGCGAGGATGGAATGGGATCTACTTCACTGGCACTGCCATCCTGCTGCCAATGTGATCCCCAGCCACAATAGAGGTGCTGCTCCATCCTCTGCCAATCTGCCTTTGCCTGCCTGACCACTGTGCCCTCCAGTGTAATCTCGGAGCTGAAAGGATGACACCAAAGCAAAAGCTCTCTGATCATCTCATATATCATGTTCAGTGTCTGACCATCCCTTGCCCCATGTTCTCAGTCTGTGATCATCTCTTGTGCCATGTCCACAGTCTGACCATCCCTTGTGCCATGACCGCAGTCTCAGGCCATCCCTTGTGCCATGACCGCAGTCTCAGGCCATCCGTTGTGCCATGACCACAGTCTCGGGCCATCCGTTGTGCCATGACTGCAGTCTCGGGCCATCCGTTGTGCCATGACCGCAGTCTCGGGCCATCCCTTGTGCCATGTACGCAGTCTCTGCAGCATGGGAGGGACATTTCTGAGAGGAACACACAACACAGCTGCAGAGTAGAACACCACACTGGGCTCCCCATTTTTTGTGATATGGCACTGCAATGCTTTAACTGATAATTGTGCGGTCATGCACCCAAATTAAATTTATGTCCTTTTTTCCCACAAATTGAGCTTTCTTTCGGTGGTATTTGATCGCCAACAATTTTGAGAAAAAAAAACAAACAATATTTTTGACTTTTTGCTATTAATCATGTCCAGTAAAAATTTTTTAAAAATTTCACACTTCCTGTTTTAGGGTGGCTCCACTCAACAGATGAACAATGGAGACAACATTGGACAGCAGAAATATCAACCTGCTACGGTCAGTATTGCTGGCTGGTTGATGCTTTGCCCGCACACAGAAGCAAATTGTGTTCCCACACGGCTGCTCTGAAAAACCTTTGCTCACGGACATAATTTCTTTACCGTTTGCGGATTTCCTGTCTATTAGTTTTATATATATTTATGTATTGCACTTTACCGTTCCACTTGATACATTTACTTTTTCATTGTGATATTAGGGCTGCACGTTTATATATATATATATATATATATATATATACACATATATATATATATACACATACACACACACACACACGATTTTTCGCACTTGTGCCACCCTGTATCAGTATATCTGCTATAGGGTGGACAGGAAGCAGTTAATGTATTTTGTTCTTAAAATTTGTGTTTGATCAACAGCTGGGCAAAATATTTTGCAACATAAAAAAATCGCAACAGCCACAACTTTATTCACCAATTGCCGATGGGAACCCCTCAGACTTCCCATTCCTGTGGATATTACACAAGGCCTTGTACATCAATTACCAGAACACAGCAGCTCCTTATCCTCACCTTCACAATCCCAGCGATACCGGGCTCCTTACAGTTACTGTGATAGAAAAACGCTTCCTGGCCGACCTTCATTTGTCTCAGGAAATTCCGAGCCTAGGCAGACACCAGATTATTAAAGACAAAGTCATAGTTACCAGCAAAATCTATTGTGTTGTTTGTGAACGACCTGTAGGCCGAATGAAAAAAAGTGTGCGTTACCAACAACAAAAAGTCCATTTGTCCCTTTTCTGGAATAGATAATTATATGGGAGGCAGATACTGTCTGGCTCATCCCAGTAACATAGACCACCAACAACCCCTGCCCCCACCCCCTCCAGGCATTTGTAATAGAAGACCCAATGTTGACATGTCCACTGTGACCTGATAATTTCGCACTCCGTCCCAGCATGCTCTTTGGTCAGGTTGGGCCTTCAAATCTTCTATTCCAAACTGAAAGACATTAATAAGTTGCATCAGTCATGACCCAGTATGGAGGAACAAACAGGTCCATACCATTATTCTAGCACTATATATATATATATATATATATATATATATATATATATATATATATATATATATATATATATATATATATATATACGCACACACGCACACACACACACACACATACATACATCCACAGGTCTGCTTGACAGGCTCCCTCCCCCCAGAAAAACAGTTTACTATGCTTCAGTTATGAACACAGTGAGTGATCAGTACTGATCACTTACTGTGTTCATTCAGGAAAGGAAGGGGCAATTACTGGAACAAACCCCCTGTATGAGCATAAAAAAGCAGAAGTGAGCGCTATAATTGGAGCAGCTTGGACACCAAAAAGGTACCAAACAACCTCCCAAGATCAAAATACAAAATAAAATGTGCAGCGCTAAATATGAATATGGTATTGAAATAAAGATAACCAGCAATATGAATCATGTGATGAATATCATATGAATAAACCAGCAATATGAATCATAACTAATCCGAAGTGAAAAAAGTGCTGAATAAAAGTGACCAACGTCATAATAAAATGGCAACAAGTGACATATCATACAATGAAGTGAAATTATTCCTCCCACTGACCCCAATGAAGGGGCATTATTCCTCCCACTGACAACATTGATGGGGCACTATTTTTAAAAACATATTTTTTTTAACTATATTCTTCAAATTTTTTTTAACATATAAAAAAGTAATTTTAACATATATTTGTGAACGCATTCCAAAAATGTAGATTTGTATTTTTAAAGACATACAATATATTTGAAAATGTATTTTTAAAATATTCCTTTAATAAAAACGCATTTCAGCATACAGTATGTATATATATATATATATATATATATATATATATATATATATATATATATAAATAAATATATTGAATATGGCCAAAAGTTTGGTATTTTAAATATATTTTTAAAATATATTTCAGATATATTTTTCTTCCATGTGGGAGGGGGGTAAGGGTGTAAAAAAAAAAAGTAAACTTTATTTAAGTAAATTCTATTATCTAATGTAAACTTCCAATTTTTTGGCTCTAAAATCAGCATTTCTTTATTCCTATATCCTTCGATAGTAAACACCTGGTTCATCCAGTCATTTGTCTCTGCTTTCTTATTCAGAGCGGCAACTCTGCGATTCCATTTGGTCTTTTATCTTCAGAGCTGCCACTCTCGCTGAGCATGCTCCAGATTTCCCCTGGGAGGAAGCCATGCTCTGCTCTAAGCCCAGGCATTTTATGAAAGAACACATAACCAGCATTCCTTGCGCATGTCCCTCCCTGCTGCCCACTACAACATTAGCTGTGCAATCTTTTGCACAATCAGGCCTGATAAAAATAATCTGATCTGCAGATTGCGCAGCTAAAGTCTATGCCACTCAGTGGTGAGCAGAGTGGAGCATGCACTTGTAAAGGGATGCCGGGGACAGGTTCTTTCATTAAAAGCTTGAGTTCAGAGCTAGGTCACATGCTGAAACAAATCTCTGCCTTCTATCAGACACTGAGCTGTGTAAGGCTACATCAGGTGACTGCAAGATAAAAGAGGCAAAAAACGTATTTGAGTCTAGTGATATGATGGCTGGCTATCGTTGGGGTCTTATTTAATGCTCATATGCAATAAATAGTTCTCATTGGTTTACATACAGTCACATCCACAAGCCCTTCCTGCACCACCTACCTTCATGTCCATTCCTTTTTCTATCCGGCTCTCTGGCTCAGATTTCATCAACCAAAAATGATATTCTTCTTTCGGCTTCTCATTGGAGTCGGACCTCCCAGATGCTGCCGCCTTCCTGCGCCCTTTCACCTTTCGTTCGGCACCTGAATCTTCCTTTTTGTCATTCAGTTCCTTGGAATCTATCAGAACACAGAAGGGGCTTTATAAAAAGCAGGAATTTCTGTCCCTCAGCAGCCCCTCATATGAAACACAAGGATCTACCAACATATGTGATGTAATGGCACCAGGGAACGTCCCATTCAGGGGTTCACACTGCACTCAGCTAAACTTTGGTAGCTCTGCTCCTGTAATTCAATTACCCCAAAGGAAATCTGGGTGGGGCACCTGAGAACCTCATTCAGCAACTATCACGTAGACGGGGATTCAGGGCTTACCTGTGGCTGGTGAAGCCCCCCGCTTCCTCTTAGACTGTGGCATGGTTCACCCCCTGAAAAACAGAAACATTGAATGACCCGGGTACAATCCAGGCTGTGACAGCAAATATACAGAGAAAGCCCAGACAGGGCCAGTGTAACTTTCACTGCCACCAATGCAGGGGAGGGGGATGGGGGTTTAGTGTTCACTATACTGACCACCAATGCAGGGGAGGGGGATTCCTGTTCATTATACTGACCACCAATGCAGGGGAGGGGGATGGGGGTTTACTATTCACTATACTGACCACCAATGCAGGGGAGGGGGATTACTGTTCATTATACTGACCACCAATGCAGGGGAGGGGGATGGGGGTTTACTGTTCACTATACTGACCACCAATGCAGGGGAGGGGGATGGGGGTTTACTGTTCACTATACTGACCACCAATGCAGGGGAGGGGGATTACTGTTCACTATACTGACCACCAATGCAGGGGAGGGGGATGGGGGTTTACTGTTCACTATACTGACCACCAATGCAGGGGAGGGGGATGGGGGTTTACTGTTCACTATACTGACCACCAATGCAGGGGCGGGGGATGGGGGTTTAGTGTTCACTATACTGACCACCAATGCAGGGGAGGGGGATTACTGTTCACTATACTGACCACCAATGCAGGGGAGGGGGATGGGGGTTTACGGTTCACTATACTGACCATCAATAGTACTGAAACCAATGATGGGGGTTATTATTGTGGTCACTGACACCAATGATGGGGGCTATTACTGTGGCCTCTGACACCAATGGTAGAGGGTTATTATTGTGGTCACTGACACCAATGATGGAGGTTATTATTGCAGTCATTGAAACCAATGATGGGGTTATTATTGCGGTCACTGACGCCAATGACAGGGGTTACTATTTTGTTCACTGACACCAATGACGGGGGTTACAATTGCGGTCCCTGACGCCAGTGATGGGGATTATTATTACACTCACTGACGCCAATAATGGGGGTTATTATTGTGGTCACTGATTCCAATGATGGGAGTTATTATGGTCACTGATGGGTGTCATTATTTCAGTCACTGACACCAACGATGGGTGTTATTATTGTGGCTACTGATGGGGGTCATTATTTCAGTCACTGACACCAATGATGGGTGTTATTATTTTGGTCACTGACACCAATGATGGGTGTTATTATTGTGGCTGCTGATGGGGTTATTATTTTGGTCACTGACACCAATGATGGGGGTTATTATTGAGATCACTATCCCCAATGGGGGTTATTAATGAGGTCACTGACACCAGTGATGGGGGTTTGTTTTTGCATCCACTGATGCCTATTATTATAAAGGGAGCCCTCTATAGGCAGGAGGTACACAGTACAAAAAAAGGAGATGGTTGTCATATCCAGAGACCTCTAACCCTAGGGCTTCCCTGGAAAATGCAGACATCCAATCACTATGGAAGTAACTTTCATATAAATGTATAAAAGAAGGTAATGACATCCCGCAGTCCTCTCACTCCTCCTTCTCTTCCCAACATTAGCTAACTGCTGCTTCTCCTTTAAGCTGCGCCTCCCTCTCCAGCCAATCGGCGCCTTTCAAAAAAAAAAATGGCTGCCCTCTCCCACCCACCCCTTCTGCGTGCGGTGCTGGGTAATGTAGTCCATCAGCGGGTCTCGCACACAGAAGCGGACTCTGCTGAGAACTTCACTTCCCAGCATGCACTTGGTCACAACTAACAAGCATGGCGGCCGGCTTCAGAGCGGTTCCTCTGCTCTCCCGATGCCTCCGGGATGCTGTGGGCGGCCAGATGACGGTTCCTCGCAGAGGGCTCGCCTCAGTGATAGACCGTAAGGGCTTCTCTGGGGAGGGGGAGGTTGGGCGGCACGAGGCGGAGCCAAGGCGAAGAGATTCGCTGACCTTCTTGTGTTGATTAGAAATGGTCGCAGAGCAGATCACGTGAGCGGCGCTGTCAGCCATGATGGTTAAGGGAAGGGTCACATGACTGCTAGGGAGAGAGGCGTCATGTGACAGCCGAGTAGGGAAGGAAAGAGCACGTGACTGACAGCTGTGCTGGTGATTTCCTCCATATGTGTATTTCTTCTATAGCGCCATCTAGTGATGATAATCTTCTTGAAATACCTCCATTAGGAGAATACAGGATTATGGCCATTAGATGGCGATGACGATCATAGGAAAAAAACACATTGGGTATAATATGGGGATTCTTCAGGAAAGCTGTTCAAATGTACTTTGACTTGTCTGAAGTGTAAATAGACCTCGTAGTGTCATACATGTGTTTACATGCATTAGGCAACCAGAGTGAACAATAACGTCATCTTAGTTTGTTTTCACAAACGAATGCATTCACCTCAGACTGCCCTGAGTTCACGCACCTCGGACTGGCCCCAGTGCACGCACCTCGGACTGGCCCCAGTGCACGCACCTCGGACTGGCCCCAGTGCACGCACCTCGGACTGGCCCCAGTGCACGCACCTCGGACTGCCCTGAGTTCACGCACCTCGGACTGGCCCCAGTGCACGCACCTCGGACTGGCCCCAGTGCACGCACCTCGGACTGGCCCCAGTGCACGCACCTCGGACTGGCCCCAGTGCACGCACCTCGGACTGGCCCCAGTGCACGCACCTCGGACTGGCCCCAGTGCACGCACCTCGGACTGGCCCCAGTGCACGCACCTCGGACTGGCCCCAGTGCATGCACCTCGGACTGCCCTCAGTTCACGCACCTCGGACTGGCCTCAGTTCACGCACCTCGGACTGGCCCCAGTGCACGCACCACGGACTGGCCCCAGTGCACGCACCACGGACTGGCCCCAGTGCACGCACCACGGACTGGCCCCAGTGCACGCACCTCGGACTGGCCCCGGTGCACGCACCTCGGACTGGCCCCAGTGCACGCACCTCGGACTGGCCCCAGTGCATGCACCTCAAGCCTCAGTTTGGCCCCAATGTATGCCCCTCAGATATCAGATTGGCCCCAGTGAGCGCACTTAAGACTTCAGATTGGCCCTTATGCATGCACCTCCGACCATGTCAGACCTAAAATTGACCCAGTGCATGCACCCTAGACCCCAGATTAGCCCCAATGCATGCACCTTGAACCAGACCAAATTCCTGCACCTTCACACCACAAATCAGTCCCATTCCCTGTACGTTTATGAGCCAGGGAAAACTGAACTTCAGGTCCTCTTTATAAAAACAGTGAGCTCTTAGGAAGGTAGTGGGGGGAGGGGGGACTTGGCTCTCACCTGGGAATGAAGCTGTGGCTCTGGTTCTGGGTCATGTGACACACGGCTTCATTGTGCTGCAGGAACATCTTCAGCAGAGTCTTCAGCCACTTACCCCGTTTTCTCTGCTGATGACCAGTACACTGCCGCCATGTCCTCAGGACCCGCGATACAGAAGTGGCGCTCCCTATGACCGACGACTTCTAGTTTAACCCTTTTACTGCCAGAGCCGTTTTTGCATTGTTTGCACACATTTCAAAATCACTCCGTGCCTGCAGATTACAAAAAAACACCCCAAAGATGAGATATATTTTGAAAGCTGACACCTTAGAGCATAAAATAGCGGTAGTTCCAGTTTTTTATGTCACAGAATATTACCGCAAAGGTCTAGGAAATGCAAAATTTTAGTAAAAAACTTTTTTTTTTTTTTTTTGTGGATGAATTATAAAAGATGAGGT
Source organism: Staurois parvus (assembly GCF_062004578.1). NCBI lineage: Eukaryota > Metazoa > Chordata > Amphibia > Anura > Ranidae > Staurois > Staurois parvus. Next base: position 46,147 of record NW_028318616.1, read on the forward strand.
TGTACTGAATAGATACCCAACATGTCAAACCTTAAATTTGCGTGCGCCTGTGAAATGGCAACAAAGTTGCAATATATTAATAATAATACATTTATTTCTTGTGTTTAGTTATCCTTTATAGGACGTTGTTCTTATTTGCATCTCTTTCTCTTGTTGTGTAGCCTCCATTGGCCTGACTGAAGAGCAGAAGGAATTTCAGAAGGTGGCCTTTGATTTTGCCTCCAAAGAGATGGCTCCTAACATGGCCTTGTGGGATGAAAAGGTAAAGATGGAGCAATGATGACAACATTAACCACTTGCCCTCCTGAGGATTTACCCCCTTAATGACCACGCCTCTTTTTGCTACTCAGTGCTGCACTAATTCAACTGATAATTGCGCGGTCATGCAATGCTGCACCTAAACGAAATTTACGGGCTTTTTTCACACAAATAGAGCTTTCTTTCGGGGGTATTTGATCACCTGTGCGCTTTTTATTTTTCACGCTATAAACAAAAAAACGCCAAAAATTTTGAAGAAAAATAATATTTTTTATTTTCAGCTATAAAAAATATATAGTAAACACAAAGTTGGTTATAAATTTAGGCCAAAATGTATTCTGCTACATGTTTTTGGTAAAAAAAATCCCAATAAGTGTATATTGATTGCTTTGTGTGGAAGTTATAGCGTCTACAAACTATGGTATAAATACTGCAATTTACGCCATTTTTCTGCTATACAGCGCTGCGCTAGTTTAACGGACAATTGCGCGGTCATGCAATATGGTACATAAATGAAATTTACATCCTTTTTTTCCCCACAAATTGAGCTTTCTTTCGGTGGTATTTGATCGCCTGTGCGGTTTTTATTTTTTGCGCTATAAAAAAAAAAGTCTGACAATTTTGAGGAAAAAAAACAATATTTTGGACTTTTTGCTATAAAACATGTCCAGTAAAAAAAAAATGCAAAAATCAAATTTAGTCATAAATTTCTGCCAAAATGTATTCTGCGACATGTCTTTTCTAAAAAAAAACCCAATACGTGTAAATTAATTGGTTTACGTGAAAATTATAGCGTTTACAAATGGCGGGAAAGATACTGGGATTTTTAGTTTTTTTTTTATTCTAATAATGGCGGCGATCAGTGAATTATGGCGGCGATCAGGGACTTATGGCAGCGACCAGCGACTTATGGTGGGACTGCAGGACTGCGGCGGACATTCTGACATTGGGGGGTACTGACTTGGGGTCACTGACATCCCCAAAAACACTAATAGAGTGATCAGTGCAAAAAAAAAAAAACTGACACTGTACTAATGGCAATGGGGAGGAAGGGGTTAACTTTATTTAGCAGGGAAGGGTTATAGGAGTGAGGGAAGTGTTTTACTAGGGGGCGGGGGTGTGTACTGGGCGGGACAAGGCTGATCGAGAAAGTGAAACTATTCTTCCTCGATCAGCTCATCCTCGAGCTGACAGAGAAGTGACAGACAGTACAGCTACTGCAGCTGTGCTCTCTGTCACCGTTTACCGCCGATCGCCGGGACATAGCCGCTAATGAGCGGCTGTGACCCGGCAACTGACATCTGCGGCGGTGATCCACAGGACAAATAGGGCGGCAGCGCGCCTCGCGCGCGCCCCCTATTTGTTTACAAAACACACGTTTTAAAACGTGGTTTTGCCTGTGAGTGCCGCCCTGCCACCGTATATGTACAGTGGCTGGGCGGCATGTGGTTAACAGCCTATAGTGCATTGGGGGGCCATTGAAAAAGTTGCATCTCTTGCGGTGATGTGCGTTGAATGGGTTGTTAGGATCAAAAACACTTTCTGTCTCCTAGATTTCCTGGACCACCAGTGAGGGTAATGGGGGTCACCAGCATAGGAAGGAACAGACAGCATTCTGTGTCCTCATTTGTAGATTTCTCTTCACTTCCAGTTTTCTGGCTTGTCTCACTCACGGGCAGGAAGTGAGGGCACATCTTTACCTCTTTGTCACAGTTCCTATAGTTTCCGTCCTTGCTCCGGCTCAGTGATAGTCTGCACGTTCAGTGCTGCTGGCTCCTGCTTTCTCAGTGCTGCTTACCTGAACTTCTGGTTTTCACAGGAAAGTGTTAACAGTGGACAGTTCAGTCTCAAGTCAGGCTATATAGCAGGGAAAAGAGAGGAGCAAGGGAGAGTGGCTTGTCATCCTAGGCTATGGGGCTGTACGTTTTTATTGATGCACACAGTGCAGAAAGACATAAGACTCTGCAAAAGGAAGGAGCAGAAACCCGGGGAAGCAGTCATGGTATCAGCTTAGGCACTTCTTGACCACGCTATAGCCGAATGACGGCTGCAGCGTGGTCGTCCAGTTCTTGGAGGGCATCATATGACGTCCTCCCAGATCGCAAACCCATGTGCCCCCAGCTGTGCACACCAGGCGCTGTCTGTGATTGCTGTGTCCTTTGGACACAGCTGATCACATGACATGGTAAAGAACCAATCACAGCTGCTTTTTACCGGTGATTAGCTGTGTCCAATCACAGCTGATCACCATGTAAATACACTTGCTGGTATCAACAGCACTTTCCTCACACTGTCACAGAGTGAGGAAAGTACTGCCGATAACTGACAACTGTGAAAGGATTCATCTACACTGATAAGCAGGGCACTGATTATCAGTGCAGCCCCAAAAGAGCTCCAACAGTGCTTTGCATGAGTTGCCAAAAGTGCTGTCAATCTGTGCCCTTCAGTGCCGCCAGTCAGTGCCCTTCAACCTGGGTTCACATATATGTGGTGCGGTATATCGCATATGATTTGCACAGGAACCACATCGCATTCCTGTGCAAAGCACATGCGATTTGTGTGCGTTGCGTTTGGAGCCATACATTTTGTATGGCTCTAATCGCACCGCACCAAAAACGTGCAGGACCCTTTTTTTGGTCCGCACTAGAATCGGATCGCACGGGTATTCACACCTCTGCAATCCGATTCTGCACATCACACCGCGTTTTGCGGACTGCTTTCGGGGTGTTGTTATCTTAACATACACACACGCAGCGGTTCGCATGGGTGCGATTCTGATGCGGTGTGGAATTCACACAGAAAGTACTGCGAATTCCGCACCACATTAGTGTGAATCAGGGCTCCGTGCTGCCTATTAGTGCCCATCATTGCCGCCTGTCAGTGCCACATATCAGTGCAGCCTCATCAATGCCCACCAGTGCCGCCTCATCATTGCAGCCTATTAGTGCAGCATCATCAACACACATCAGTGAAGGAGAAAATTTTCTTGTTTGCAAAATTTGATATTAGAAATAAAGAAAAACTTTTTTCTTTTTAAATTTCCAGTCTTTTTTCGTTTATAGTGCAAAAAATAAAAAAAAACAGTGGTGATTAAATACAACCAAAAGAAAGCTCTATTTGTGTGATAAAAATTTTATATGGGTAAGGTGTTGCATGATGGCGCAATTGTCATACAAAGTGCAACAGATCTGAAAGCTGAAAATTGGCCTGGGCAGGAAGGGGGTAAAAGTGCCCGGTAGGCAAGGGGTTAAACTGGAACTTGGGCAAGGATTAAAAGATAAAGAATCTGCATACACAGTGTGTGATTAAATCAGCTGCTGAAAGTGCCTAAAAACTGAGGGTTTTATATCACTTTACCACTCGACTTCCAAAAGGTTTTACCCCTTCATGACCAGGGCATTTTTTTGCTATTCAATTCTGCGCTACATTAACTGTCGATTGCTCGGTCATGCAATACTGTACCCAAATGAAATTGATATTATTTTTTTACACAAATAGAGCTTTCTTTTGGTAGTATTTTATCACAAAACAAAAAATCAAATGTCTTCATAAATGTAACACAAAATGTATTCTGCTACACATCCTTGCTAAAATTGTATATATAGTATACTGGAATTTATCCAGTTATGACGCTATACTGGTAATGGCGGTGGTCAGGACTGTAATAGTGTGGAAGGCAATCTGGCGCTAGCAGACACTGGCTGGGCGGGACACTGACAGTGATCAGATATAATACTATAAACTGTCAGTGTACTAATGACACTGGCTGGGAAGGGGTTAACATTAAGGGACAATCTGGGAATTAAAGTGATATCTCACATGGTGTACAGCGTGGGAGGGATAGAGCAAGAAGGTGAGCGGGGACTGGAGCGGGGGATCAGCAGATATCTCACATGGTGTACAGTGTGGGAGTGATACAGTAGGAAGGTGAGCGGGGACCGGAGCAGAGAGTTCAGTAGATATCATCACACATGGTGTACAGTGTGGGAGTGATACAGCAGAAAGGTGAGCGGGGACCGGAGCGGGGGATCAGCAGATATCACATGGTGTACAGTGTGGGAGTGATACAGCAGGAAGGTGAGCGGGGACCGGAGCGGGGGATCAGCAGATATCACATGGTGTACAGTGTGGGAGTGATACAGCAGGAAGGTGAGCGGGGACCGGAATGAGGGATCAGCAGATATCTCACATGGTGTACAGCGTGGGAGTGATACAGCAGAAAGGTGAGCGGGGACCGGAGCAGGGGATCAGCAGATATCACATGGTGTACAGTGTGGCAGTGATACAGCAGGAAGGTGAGCGGGGACCGGAATGGGGGATCATCAGATATCTCACATGGTGTACAGCGTGGGAGTGATACAGCAGAAAGGTGAGTGGGGACCGGAGCAGGGGATCAGCAGATATCACATGGTGTACAGTGTGGGAGTGATACAGCAGGAAGGTGAGCGGGGACCGGAATGGGGGATCAGCAGATATCTCACATGGTGTACAGCGTGGGAGTGATACAGCAGAAAGGTGAGCAGGGACCGGAGCAGGGGATCAGCAGATATCACATGGTGTACAGTGTGGGAGTGATACAACAGGAAGGTGAGCGGGGACCAGAATGGGGGATCAGCAGATATCTCACATGGTATACAGCGTGGGAGTGATACAGCAGGAAGGTGAGCAGGGACCGGAGTGGGGGATCAGCAGATATCACATGGTGTACAGCGAGGGAGTGATACAGCAGGAAGGTGAGCGGGGACCGAAGCAGGGGGATTAGCAGATATCACATGGTGTACAGCGTGGGAGTGATACAGCAGGAAGGTGAGCGGGGACCGGAGCGGGGGATCAGCAGATATCACATGGTGTACAGCGAGGGAGTGATACAGCAGGAAGGTGAGCGGGGACCGGAGTAAGGACTGAGCTGTAAACTAATTAGTGGGGAATCAGCATCGCTGGGGGATCAGAAGGATATCAGCAGCGTGGAGTTTCAGCACAAAGGAGGATCAGCAGAGTGGGGGGAGGGGTATTGTGGGATTACAAGGGAGCAGGAGGGAGGTGGGAAAGGGGGGGGGGGTATGGGGAATGTACTACTACTGAGCCAGGGATGTGGAGGGTTTTGGGAAATATACTACAGAGCGGGGGGGGGGGGGGGGAGGGGGTGTACAATTGAGAAGGAGGAGAGGGCTGAATTAGTTTTATTTTTTTAGGCTTTTTTCCCCTCTGCATTCCCTCTGGTCAGTAACACACCTCCTATATTAGAGCTCCCCCCACTCTGGATACTGGAGCAACAGAGACACCTTTGGACAGCAGCATTGTCAGTCCGGGGGGGGGGGGGGTAGTGTTAGATGGACTAAACGTAGCTATTCTGGAGGGTACCATCGGAGAAAACGTTTGTAATTAGCCTCCAGAAAGGAAGAATCTAACCAAGCTGTATGTTTTATGCCCACAAAATTGTAGCAGAAACTCATGATCACCTCAGGGTGTCTACTTTTCAAAAACAGGTCATTTTGGGGATATTCATAGTGCATTGGCATTTTTATTTGATATCTTTTTTCTGACGAACAATAAGGAAAACAGGTTTCTTTTTTCAATATTTTTTCTTTATATAGTAATAATAATGATGAAAAAACTGCGGTTATCAAATAACACCAAAAGAAAGCACTGCCTGTCTAAAAAAAAATTCATTGGGGTACAACGTTCCATGATAAAAAAATTGTCAGACTATAGCAGCACTGAAAATTGGCCTGCGTACAGCGTGGGAGTGATACAGTAGGAAGGTGAGTAGGGACCGGAGCGGGGGATCAGCAGATATCATCACACATGCTGTGGAGTTTTATAGGCTGGTATTGAAGTAGTTAATCTTCCATCCTTTTAACCGCTTGTCCGCCCCCCTGTGTTAGAAGTACTGCTACAGAGTGGCAGGGCTGCGCAAAATCATGTATATAAATACGTGATTCGCATTTCCGGGTAGGGGGCGTGCGCAGCTATAAATGTCAATCACTGGGTCCCAGCCTGAGATTCCCCGCTGGCACCCAGCGATTGCCAAGCAAAGCTGATGGGAGAGGCTTGTGTGTAAGCGATGCAGGTCTCTCTCCTGCCAACAAGGACATGCTGCTGTGTATTTCTCTGCACAGCATGTCTCCCTAGTAAAACAGCACACAGCATATGATGTAAAACAGCACACAGTTAACCCTTTGATCACCCCACATGTTAACCCCTTCCTGCCCAGTGCCATTAGTACAGTATCAGTGCTTTTTATTAGCTCTGATCACTGTATTAGTGTCACTGGGGATATCAGTGGCAGTTAGTCAGTTCCCACCCAGTGTCAGAATGCCCGTCGCAGTCCTGCAATAAATTGCTGATCGTCGCCATTACTAGTATATATATAAAATTCCAGTATCTGTACCGCCATTTGTAGACACTATAACTTTCATGTAAACCAATGAATTTACACGTATTGGGATTTTTTTTTAGCAAAGACATGGAGCAGAATACATTTTGGTCTAAATTTATGAAGAAATGTGATTTTTCAAAACATTTGTACTGGACATGTTTAATAGTCAAAAATATATATATATTTTTTAAATTGTTGGTCTTTTTTTGTTTATAGAGCAAACAATAAAAAAAACAGAGGTGATCAAATACCACCGAAAGAAAGCTCTATTCGTGGGAAAAAAGGACATAAATTTAATTTGGGTGCAGCGTTGCATGAACGCGCAATTGTCAGTTAAAGTAACGTAGCGCCATACATGGCCAGGTCAGGAAGGGGGGGAAATCCTCTGGAGGGCAAGGGGTTAATTACCAGTGGTATCAAATTTGTGGTTTACCTGGTCATCAAATGTCTATAGAATGGATGTTTTCAGGAATGTATAGTGAGCACAATGTATGAACGCACGGTGTGAGTGGTGAATAATGCGTGTAATTACCGGTTGTGTTTGGCATTCTGTTGCATGCGTCATCTCTATGGATGCTTTTGTATAACATAACAATAAGCGTCAGTCCCGCTAAACATTATTCTATAGGTGGGGGTTGGTGGGAGTCGGTTTTCTTTTGTGTGCTTATATTAGCGTTTTATTTGCTGAGGCCCCATGCTTCAATATGACAGGTCCATAGCGGCCCTCAAACAGGCGTCCAGCATCTTTGTAATGTACACAATAGCAGCTTTACCTGAGAGATCTTATATACAGCAGCACAACGGCACAAATCCAAGTCGGATGCATAGACTAGCACACCTCCGGCCATAATTACTCTAGATCTCCAAACTGCGGCCCTTGGGCTGAATGTGGCCTACTGCTTGCCTTTATCGGTTCTTCCCACTGGCACCATTGATGAGGCACCAATCCTTCCACTGACCTTGACAGTGGGGCACTATTACCACTACTGACAATGATGGGATACTATTCCTTCCACTGACACCAATGATGGGGCACTATTCTTTCACTGACACTCACAACAGGGTACTATTCCTCCCAATGATACCAATGATGGGATACTATTCCTCCCACTGACACCAATGATGGGGCACTATTCCTCCCACTGACACCAATGATAGGGCACTATTCCTCCCAGTGACACCAATAATGGAGCACTATTCCTCCCACCGACACCAATGATAGGGCACTATTCCTCCCACTGACACCAATGATGGGGCACTATTCCTCCCACTGACACCAATGATGGGGCACTATTCTCTCACTGACACTCACAACGGGGCACTATTCCTCCCACTGACACCAATGATGGAGCACTATTCCTTCCACTGACACCAATGATGGGGCACTATTCCTCCCTCTGACACCAATGATGGGGCACTATTCCTCCCACTGACACCAATGATGGGGCACTATTCCTCCCACTGACACCAATGATGGGGCACTATTCCTCCCACTGACACCAATGATGGGGCACTATTCCTCCCACTGACACCAATGATGGGGCACTATTGCTCCCACTGACACCAATGATGGGGCACTATTCCTCCCACTGAAACCAATGATGGGGCATTTTTCTTCACACTGACACGAATGATGGGGCATCATTCTTCCCACTGACACCAATGATGGAACACTATTCCTCCCACTGGCCCCAATGATGGGGCACCATTCTTCCCATTGGCTCCAATGATGGGACACTATTCCTCTCACTAACACCAGTGATGGAGCACTGTATATGTAAACCCTCACCTTGTAAGACAACCCATTCAGCTTAATATAGAAATGAAAGGAAAACCTTTTTTTTAGATATATGTAAAAAAAACATAAACACTTTTCCCCCTTATTATAAGAGATAACATGCCCTTTGGTTATAGCTGCATAATAGCTGGGGGAGGAGAAACAGCAGAACACTGATCTTTCCAGTGACTGGCTGTGCAGGAGGGGCGATCAGGTCTGATCATTGGAGGAGAGCAGGCTGAGTTCCCAGCACAGCTAGAGAACTGACAACGCATTGCTCGTATGCCTAGTGTGGTCAGTTTTTGATAGGAAAGCAGAGGGACTGGCAGGAACACCAGGGATTTCACACAAAGGAAGCAACACAAAGAGAACAGGATAATTTTTCTTGCAAGTACATGGTACGGAATATGTCGGGTTTACATATTCTTTGAATTCAATTTAGGGTGAAGATCTGATTTAACAAGCATTTAACCCTTGAAGTGCAGGGGAGACCCACTGCAAGGGTTCTTTTTTTTGTCCCAGAGCTGTTTTTTTTTTTTTTTTTTTTAATCCCAGAGTTCATTTTAAAATCCCATCCATTCTAGGAAAATGGGAAGAAGGAACAGAGGCTGATTTTGTCTCTAAAACAATAGCAATAGAAGGTGAAGGCACTGCTGACAACCAGCCATCAATCGTCACTTCTACTAAGCAGGTACCGAACGCTAATCCTAGACAACGCTAACATTTGTTTCCTCTCAATTCAGGAAATTTTCCCGGTGGAAACAATGCAGAAGGCGGCACAGCTTGGCTTCGGTGGGATCTACACCAGTCCTGATGTTGGCGGGTCAGGATTGTCACGTTTGGACACATCTGTCATTTTTGAGGCCCTGTCTACGGGTTGTGTCAGCACCACAGCATACATGAGCATTCACAAGTATGTATGATTGCTTTCTGCTGTTCATTTATGAAAATCCAGTTTTAAAGCAAATGTAATGTACTTATATGATATCTTCCCTTGTTTCCCGTTCCCCTCCAGTCAACATGCAATCAAATGTTTTCAATTTATTTGTTTTGTTTTTAAGAATAACTTCTGAGACCCAGTGATATCATCACTGGGTATGTCTGCTTACTCTTTGCTTCCGGAATATCAAATCAGCATCAGAGAATTTTGCCTTTGATCTTTGGTGGTATATGATGAAAACAAAACAAAAAAAAAAAAATGTAAGGAAAGGTGAATAGTATATGGGGCTGGCCAGCATGTGTGATCCACTGCCATGTAGCTGAATACTGATAGACTGTGGGATGGGATGAGATGATAGTGGAATGAGGTGTTCATAGTGGTATAAAACATGTGGAACATGGCTGGAACGCCACCAATAGTTCGCTCAGCGCTGTACATTACAAAGGGTGACAGAACATGTGACAGAACAATACCAATACAATGCAAAACATGAGGGGATCGAGGGCCCTGCTCTTTCCAGCTTACAATCTAGGAGGGAGGGGATGGTGGCACAGGAGGAGATAGCTGTGGGGGATGGAGTGGTGGGAAGAGTGGAGGAGGTCGGCAAGTTAGCAGGGGGTGGGGTAGGCTTCCCTGAAGAGATGGGTTTTCAGGGTGCGCCGAGAGGAGAGTAGGTGATAATCTGATGGGTTGGGGCAGGGAGTTCCAGAGGATGGGTGACACCCTGGAGAAGTCCTGGAGGCGGGCATGGGAGGAGGAGACCAGGGAACTAGAGAGAAGGGGGTCTTGTGAGGAGCAGAGTGTGCGTGTTGGGCGGTACATGGATATTAGGTCAGTGATGTAGTTTGGGGCAGTATGGTGGACAGCTTTGTACATCAGCGTTAGGATTTTGAATTTGATCCGTTATGGAATCGGAAGCCAGTGGAGGGATTGGCAGAGGATATGGCCCTTTTGATATCATTTAGTAACCTATATAAAGAGAAGTGCAGACTCCTGTAGTGTTGGGTCTGAGGAAGAGGTTGTGTCCTCAAAATGCGTTAGCCAGTTGGTCATCCAGGGTTCCATCGTATGGACTCAGATGTTGTTTGGATCATACATCTTGTTCAGTTTGACATGCCTGTGTTTTTATGTCTATTGTAAGTGTGATACTTACTTTGTTTCTTCAATAAATATTTTAAATGATAATGCGCTAGGTCGATGCGCCCTTTTTCTGTTTCTCCATTTGCATTAGTGTATTTGGACCACCCTGGTCTGTAGAGGGCAGCAAGCTGTGCATATTCCAGAACATTCCTATTGAGTCTACTGTGTCCTTTCCTAGCGCAGGAGAAAAGTGTTTGTTGTGTTGGATTTGATCTTTGTCATATCAAAAAACACTTCCCGGTGTCCCTTTAGATGTGCATCCTGCTTCCTGTTGGTGCTAAAGTCTTCAGTTGGGCAGTTTGCTGATTGGTAGCTTCAGCATGCACATCTATAGGGATGCTGAGAATGTGTTCCTTCATATAATGCTCTGGAACAAAATAATTGATGGCAGAGAAAGCTAAAATCTGCGAGAGACTTGCAACAACAGGAAAAGAGGGGATTGGTCAATGATTGAAGTTGTTCAGACAGGAAATGAAAGCCGGTTCAAGACTGCTGCTGCAGCTTTAAAGTAACAGTGTATTTATTTTTCTTTTCTTTCAAGCCAAGTGCTATGGTGTTCACCAATGTGCATGCGCTCCTGAGTATGGCTGTGTGCCTCTATAGATGCACACAGCGCCAATAAGCTATACCCCTGCTTCCTCCTCACAGGAGTTTGAGTGACAGCAGTAGGAGCCTATGGCTCCCACTGTTGTCAGACCAAGAAGAGAGGTGAGCGGTGCTGCAGCCCAGACAGCGCTGGAGCAGTGAGAGAGGTGAAGTGTTTAGGGAGGCAAAGAAGGGGGGGTGGTGGGATCAGTTAGTGGGGCGTTCTTTTTCCTTAATACATTTTGACAGGGATCGGTCTAGGAGAGTGTGGAGGGAGCCTGCTGGAGTGGAGAATTTGTCTCCATTGGCCACTGCTGCTGTCAATCACAGCCAGTGAGTGGGGGGAGGGGCCAAGCCACACTCTGTGTGTCAATGCGTACCAGCAGATCACCCGGCCTGCAGCTGCCGCCCACTCGCAGTACAACTACTGCGGGCGACAAGCAGTTATAAGTAATGTAGCTAGGTGTTAGTGCAGTCCTATTCCCTGTGCTCTTTGTTTGCCTTAGGCTCGCCATACACAGTTCAACCAGTTGGCTGCACAAAGAAAAAAGGCACTGATCCCCCCATCCACACATTTGGAATGCTTGGCGGAATCACTCCTGCTGAGCTACTGTATTTCCTCCGGTGGGGAGCCTTCTCCACAGGTAGGATACATTGATCAGTGTTTCTGGTTATAGCCGGTGGTGCTGATCGTTTGGAAAAAACAGACAGGCTAGTGTACACAGGTCTGTTGATAGACCAACTAACCCATACATGGATTGAAATTTGCCCTGGCCAAACGTTTTGAGAATTACACATATATTAATGTTCACAAAGAGTGCTGCCTCAGTTTTTTTAATGGTGATTTGCATATACTCCAGAATGTTATGAAGAGTGATCAGATGAATTACAACTACTTGCAAAGCCACTCTTTGCCATGAAAATGAACATATTCCCCAAAAAAATATTTCCACTGCATTTCAGTCCTGCCACAAAAGGACCAGCTGACATCATGTCAGTGATTCTCTCGTTGACGAAGACAAGGCCGGAGATCACTCTGTCATGCTGATTGAGTAAGAATAACAGACTGTAAGCTATAAATGGAGGGTGGTGCTTGGAATTATTGTTCTTCCTCTGTTAACCATGGTTACCTGCAAGGAAACACGTACAGTCATCATTACTTTGCACAAAAAGGGATTCACAGGCAAGGATATTACTGTTACTAAAATTGCATCTAAATCAACCATTTATCGGATCATCAACAACTTCAAGGAGAGAGGTTCAATTGTTGTGAAGAATGCTTCAGGGCACCCAAGAAAGTCCAGCAAGCGCCAGAACTGTCTCCTAAAGTTGATTCAGCTGCGGGATCGGGGCACCACCAGTGCTGAGCTTGCTCAGGAATGGCAGCAGGCAGGTGTGAGTGCATCGGCACGCACAGTGAGACAAAGAATTTTGGAGGATGACCTGGTGTCAAGAAGGGCAGCAAAGAAGCCACTTCTCTCCAGGAAAAACATCATGGACAGACTGATATTTTGCAAAAGGTCCAGGGATTGGACTGCTGGGGACTGGGATGAAATCATTTTCTCTGATGAATCCCCTTTCCGATTGTTTGGGGCATCTGGAAAAATCCTTGTCCAGAGTAGAAAAGGTGAGTGCTACCATCAGTCCTGTGTCATGCCACCAGTAAAGCATCCTGACACCATTCATGTGTGGGGTCGCTTCTCAGCCAAGGGAGTGGGCTCACTCACATTGTTGCCTAAGAACATAGCCATGAATAAAGAATGGTCCAAAAACATCCTCCGAGAGCAACTTCTCCCAATCATCCAAGAACAATTTGGTGACGAGCAATGCCTTTTCCAGCATGATGGAGCACCTTGCCATAAGGCAAAAGTGATAGCTAAGTGGCTTGGGTAACAAAACATCGAAATTTTGGGTCCATTGCCAGGAAACACCCCAGACCTTAATCCCATTGAGAACTTGTGGTCAGAAGCGGATGAACAAAAAACCCACAAATTCTGACAAACTCCACAAATTCTGACAAACGCCAAGTATTGACTATGCAAAAATGGGCTGCCATCAGTCAGGACGTGGCCCAGAAGTTGGTTTACAGCATGTCGGGGTGAATTGCAGAGATCTTGAAAAAGAAGAATCAACACTAAAAATATTGACTCTTTGCATAAACTTCATGTAATTGTCAATAAAAGCCTTTGACACACACGAAATGCTTGTAATAATACTTCAGTATACCATAGTAACATCTGACAAAAAGATCTAAAAACACGGAAGTAGCAGACTTTGTGAACGTTAATATTTGTGTCATTCTCAAAACTTTTGGCCACGGCTGTATGGTTGGCTTTGCCTTGTAATGATGGGCTCACATGTTGCTGCTGTAACATGTCGTGGCTGATGGATCTTCCTATGTCCATGTATTTATTCACCTAGCTTGTCCCTGTTATCGAAGGCCTGGTTCATACCTATTCATGTTGCAATCTGCTGCAAGAAAGTGTCCCTTACCCTATTGAAAAACACAGTGGTTGAAAATGCATAGATGTGAACGTGTCCCATGGGAACCATGTTAATTGGGCTGTAGTAAGTTTCTGCAAAACACAAAAAGCACTAAAAAACACATAGGTGTGAACATGGGCGTACTGACAACTCATGGAACCCCTGGGCAATAGGGGATCATGGGGCCCCTGTGTCCTTGCCCAAACTCAAAAAAGCCTATGAAAAAGGTACCAGGGGCATCTCATGGGGCCCCCTTCTGACCCCGGGCCCTCGGGCAGTGTCCGAGTTTCCAAATGGTCAGTCTGCCCCTGGGTGTGAACCAAGCCTAAAGGGACAGGAACCTTCTTGCTGCAGGTCACATGGCGTCTAACGCATGCCTCACTATTTCCACAGGGTTCCATCACAAATATGGTGAAAACATCTCTTCCAGTATGGGAAACTCTCTGTTAATTGCTTTGCCTGTTTGTGTCTCTGTTAGAACTAATTACTGTTCATCTCTCACCTGCACCAGTGCTAGCCTGCGAGAGCCAGGGATTGTGGGATATGTAGTTTCTTCACGGGAAGTGTCAGTTCTTAGACCAAAGAGAGAGGCCATGTATTAACCTGTTCAATGTCATGCCGAATGGCTCATGTTTGAATACAAACAGAAATTTCTGACACAGGAATGTGAAGATTTACTCTACTATAGGCTGTGTGTACAGGGCATCAATGACACCATGAAACTACATGGTCAATGCGCATTTTATGCAGGCGAGAAATACAAGGTGCAGCTGGGAATGTTTCTAATGCCTTTAATGTATTACACTTGGAACTCCCTGTTCCTTGCAGCATGTGTGTTTGGATGATCGATACCTTTGGAAATGAAGAACAGAGACACAGATTCTGTCCTCCCCTCTGCAGTATGGAGAAATTTGCATCTTACTGTCTGACAGAGCCAGGTGAGACCTGAAATGTTGTCATTTAATATCAGCTAAAAATATTCACCTGTCTGCTCATCAGATTCACACAGCATTGCAGGAACGCATGTTAGTTCAGTTCATCCTGAGCAGCAGCACGACGCACAGTAGCAGACAACTCTTCATTGCGGTGTGTTGCTTTGCTGCAAATGGTGCATGCGCCCTTTGTTGTGTGTTTTGGTGCAGTAGGCAGAATGCATGACAAAATTTGCATCGACGTATATGTAATGGAGCCTAAAGCAATGTAGAACAAGGCATAGTAAATTGGTATTGCTCCAGAGCTTAGTAAATGAGGTGAAGCTTCACTATAAAAGAATACCCAATTACATGCAAGAAAAGAAAAATAAAAACGCATTTTTTGCAGGCACATGATTGGATGATGGAAGTCAGCAGAGCTTCTGCTCATTTACTAAGCTCTGGAGCAACTTTAGCTTTAGTAAATCAACCCCTTTGTCCTCTACTTGCCCAAAGCTGGGCATAGATTATTTGTTTTTGTTTTTCGCACGCACCATTGTACACACTATTGCACACACTATAGTACGCACCATTGTGCACACCATAGTACACACCATCGCACGCACCATAGTATGCACCATCGTACACACCATTGTACACACCATTGTACGCACCATTGTACACACCATCGCACGCACCATTGTACACACCATCGCACGCACCATTGTACACACCATTGTACACACCATCGCACTCACCATAGTATGCACCATTGTGCATACCATAGTACACACCATTGTGCATACCATAGTACACACCATTGTACACACCATCGCATGCACCATAGTACGCACCATTGTACACACCATCGCATGCGCCATAGTACGCACCATTGTACACACCATCGCACGCACCATAGTACGCACCATTGTACACACTATGGCACACACCATAGTACGCACCATTGTACACACCATAGTACACACTATTGTACACACCATTGTACACACCATAGTACGCACCATTGTACGCACCATAGTACACACTATTGTACACACCATAGTACACACTATTGTACACACCATAGTACACACCATTGTACACACCATAGTACACACCATAGTACGCACCATTGTACGCACCATAGTACACACTATTGTACACACCATCGCACGCACAATAGTATGCACCATCGTACACAGCATAGTACTGATCTGTCTTGTTTTGAGTGGTCCTGTCCTGTTCACTCTTGTGCTCGGCAGGCAGCGGAAGTGATGCTGCGTCATTGCTGACATCGGCGAAGAGAAACGGCGACTGCTATATTCTGAATGGATCTAAGGTACGTTCTCCCACATGTTCATACACAAGCATATTAGTGTTAGACGTTGAAGAAGATGCAATCACGTTATGTTTCCGCCCCTCTGTCTCTGTCCAGGCGTTTATTAGCGGTGCTGGCGACACCGATGTGTATGTTGTGATGTGTCGTACAGGGGGCAGCGGAGCTCGAGGAATTTCCTGCCTAGTGGTAGAAAAGGGGACACCGGGCCTGAGCTTCGGCAAGAAAGAGAAGAAGGTGAGAAGGTATTTGTGCAAAACAAAGTCAGAGGAATACAAGGAATCTCTTCATAGAAGCCAAATGTAATGCTGCCAGCGATGAGCTATAACATGGTAGTTGCTGGGCTCGTGCTTCAATATTTTTGAGTTAATGATCTGTAAGAGTTATGCAGATAAGTAGTTCTGAATTCACTTGCTGCCTGTTTGTTATCGGTGTGTGACTTAATAAGTACTGGAGTCAGGCAACTTTCAGGAGCGGGTCATCCTACACATTTCTGTCAGTATAGGTTTCATAAAGCCCATCACAGGGAAAGATAGAAAGTCCCCCCCCATCCCTCCCAGCTGTTCTGCTCACTTGTTCTGCCCTCACTTGTTCTGCCCTCACCAGTTCCGCCCTCACCTGTTCCGCCCTCACCTGTTCCGCCCTCACCTGTTGCGCCCTCACCTGTTGCGCCCTCACCTGTTCCGCCCTCACCTGTTGCGCCCTCACTTGTTCCGCCCTCACCTGTTGCGCCCCTCACCTGTTGCGCCCCTCACCTTTTCCACGCTCATCTCTTTGGCTCTCAAATATTTTGGTCTCACCCGTTCCATTCTCACCTGTTCCGCTTTCTCCTTTATCAGTACCACCTGTTTGGCTCCCATCCAATTCACTGTCACCTGTTTTGCTGTCACCTCTTCTACTTGCACCTTTTCAGCTCTCTCCCATTCGGCATCCACCCATTCCACTCTCACCTGTTCTGCTCTCAGCTGTTCGGCATCCACTTGTTCTGATTTCACCCGTTCCATTCTCACCTATTCTGCTCTCCCCAATCTGCTCTCACCCATTCTGCTCTCACCAGTTCCACTCTCACCCATTCTGCTCTCACCCGTTCCATTCTCACCTGTTCCACTCTCACCTATTTACAAAATTGAGAAGTCCACTGTAACATGACCCACTGCAACTTTCCTACTGTGGGTGAAGATCGGTGATCTACCACTGCAGTCCAGACGCATACCGCAGATTGGTCTTCTGGCTTCCCATTCATTGTGACACCATCACGCCACCACAAAAGTCTTCAGGACCTTGTGAGGATTCCGGGGTTGGGCCCATTGAGAAGTGTCTATGTCACCAAGCAGCAAAGTGGGCACCCAAAGAAGCAGCCTCTTAGTCTGCAATGCACAACAAGGGAGACTTTAGACCAACTGTTTAATGCGACCGCAGCTGCTGGTAAGTATTTTGACCATTTATTCTTTTTTTTTTTTTTTTTATTTACTGGGGAGATTAGCAAGAGGGAACAAAATTTTAGTGGGTCTAGATTTGAGCTGAAGAAATATTCCGAGGTTTGTCATGCAAACCATTAGAGGAATTCTACAATAAGGGGATATGGAAGTTACTAAAGTTGACCTCTCTTTCTGAAAATGCTTGTTGCCTGGCTGGTATTTCACACCCTGGCTATCGTACTTCACTGACTCAGAACATATTTTCATTTGCTGTGTTTTTGTTCCAGTTGGGCAACTCAGAAAGTTTTAAAAACAATGACAGCCAAGCAACTAGCATTTTCCAAAGGAGCTGGTGTCATCTTAAAGTGTTTCCCAACACACAGGGCTGCATAACTGTAACAAATAACAAAGCCCTTGAGTTATAAAAGAAAAACAAAAAAGAAGAAGCTATTCAACTACAGGACTCTGTTATCTGACACTTCTATGCACTCAGTTGTTGGAAGATGTTATGGGAGTTCAAGCAGTTGACAAGGAGCAGCTGTCAGACCTCAAGTGACATCTGACCTCTGGCCCTCAACTTGAAGAGTCAGATCCAAAGTAATCTAGCCATAAAACAATCCGAAGGATCACCAGCCGAGTGCATTATCCTAAAATAATCTAATATCCATCACAGGTATACTAGTGTAATGTTCAGATTTTTGATACACTCAACACAGTGGCACAGTGGTTAGCACTTCTGCCTTGCAGCATAGGATCGACACTACCTGCATGGAGTTTGCATGTTCTCCCTGAGCTTGTGCGGGGGTTTCCCTTTCACACTCTAAAGACATGCTGGTAGGTTCATTGGCTCCTATGTAAATTGTCCCTAGTATGTGTATGTATGAATGTGAGTTAGGGACCTTAGATTGTAGGCTCCTTGTGGGCAGGGACGCGTGTGAAGGTACAATATGTAAAGCACTGCTTGAATTTTCAGCATTCTATAAATACTGCTAATAAATAAATGATTCTTTCTTGTTAAAGCGGAGCTCCAGGCTCCAAAGCATTTTTTTTTCACAAAAGCACCCCGTGATTCATTCTGCTTGAATAATATAACTAGGATATCGTTATTACTGTCAGCAGTTTGTTGCTTTTAAATCAATAATTGCTCATAATAATCCAGAAGGCAGACTGCAGCCATTGCTGCTGTGGGCATCTGAAGCCCCCTCCTATTTGTTTCCTGGATCCGTGCAGCTGGCTACCCAACATGCACCTCCCGATTTTCGTGCCTGCATAGTGATAACACTGCACGGAGCACCTTGTTGATTACAGGCTGCCATAGAAATGTCGGCATCGGTGTAAGTTCCCTCCCCATTGTTATGGCAACCTGTCAATCAACACTGTCAATCAGTTTCACTATTAGGCGTCCCGTAGACTCCTGGGATAGATGATGCAGATATTCCAGGAGTCCCAGGGGATCGCCTAATGACGAAATCACCTAGGTGTCCAGGACAGGAAGTGCCGCCCACATACAGTTGCAAGAAAAAGTATGTGAACCCCTTGGGATTATGTGGCGTTTTGCATGAATTGGGCATAAAATGTGCTCTGAACGTCATCTAAGTCACAACAATAGAAGAACACAGTCTGCTGAACATAATACTACACAAACATTAGATGTTGCCATGGTTTAATTGCACATAGCATGTAAACATTCACAGTGCAGGGAGGAAAAAGTATGTGAGGCCCTAGCTTAATGACTTCTCCCAGAGCTAATTGGAGCCAGGAGTGAGCCAACCTTGACTCCAATCAGTGTGATGATATTGGATGTGTTGCTGACAGCTGTCCTGCCCTTAAAAACACACACCTGTTTTGGGTTTACTGGTTTCAAGAAGCACTGTCTGATGTGAACCATGCCTCGCAGAAAAGAGCTCTCAGAAGACCTACGATCAAGAATTGTTGACTTGCATGAAGCTGGAAAGGGTTACAAAAGTATCTCCAAAAGCCTTGATGTTCATGTGTACATGGTAAGACAGACTGTCTACAAATGGAGAAGGTTTAGCACTGTTGGTACTCTCCCTAGGCATGGTCGTCCTGTAAAAATGACTGCAAGAGCACAGCGCAGAATGCTGCATGAGGTAAAGAAGAATCCCAGAGTGTCAGCTAAAGACCTACAGAAATCTCTGGCACATGCTAACATTTTTGTTGACACATCTACAATAAGGAAAACATTAAACAAGAATGGAGTACATGGGAGGATACCACGGAGGAAGCCATTGCTGTCCAAAAAGAATATGGCAGCACGTTTGAAGTTTGCAAAAGAGCACCTGGATGTTCCACAGCACTACTGGCAAAATATACTGTGGACAGATGAAACCAAGATTGAGTTGTTTGGGAAGAACACACAACACTATGTGTGGAGAAAAAAAGGCACAGCACACCAACATCAAAACCTCATCCCCACTGTAAAACATGGCGGAGGGAGCATCATGGTTTGGGGCTGCTTTGCTGCCTCAGGGCCTGGACAGATTGTTGTCATTGATGGGAAAATGTATTCCAGAGTTTATCAAGACATTTTGCAGGAAAATGTACGACCATCTGTCCGCCAACTGAAGCTCCGCAGAGGATGGGTGATGCAACAGGACAATAACCCAAAGCATACAAGTAATTCAACAAAACAATGGCTGCAACAGCACAGAATACACCTTCTGGAGTGGCCCAGTCAGAGTCCTGACCTCAACCCGATTGAAATGCTGTGGCATGACCTTAAGAGAGCAATTCACACCAGACATCCCAAGAATATTGCTACACTGAAACAGTTTTGTGAAGAGGAGTGGTCCAAAATTACTCCAGATCATTGTGCAGGTCTGATCTGCAACTACAGGAAACGTTTGGTTGGGGTTATTGCTGCCAAAGGAGGGTCAACCAGTTATTAAGTCCAAAGGTTCACATACTTTTTCCTCCCTGCACTGTGAATGTTTACATGTTATGTGCATTTAAACCATGGCAACATCTAATGTTTGTGTAGTATTATGTTCAGCAGACTGTGTTCTTCTATTGTTGTGACTTAGATGATGTTCAGAGCACATTTTATGCCCAATTCATGCAAAACTCCACGTAATCCCAAGGGGTTCACATACTTTTTCTTGCAACTGTATATATATGGTATTTAGAACTAATAATAAAAATTAATTGCTATTACAGACTGTACTGCGTGTGGGAATTGTGATGCCAGGAAAATCAGTGGAACCCTGCTTTAAAGTATATGAAACATGAGTAAAGGTGCAGTCTACTTTTTTAGATCATGTTTGGGGTTATACCCATATTTCGGGTGCAACATACGGTAGAATGTCACCAGCACACCGAGGATCACCAATATGGGTCCAAAAGTTTTAATGAACGATCACATATTTACAGCTGTAACTATGTGATCGTTCATTAAAACTTCTAGACCCATATTGGTGATCCTCGGTGTGCTGGTGACATTCTCCCTTCCTGATTCTGTTCGGTTCCAGCCGACGGTCGCTGCAGCACCCACTTATACACACAGCCATTTTTAACGCAGGAACGTGTGCGTTTTGATTGTACTCTTGTAACATGAAGTATGGTCGCATACACCACAGTAAAACTAAACCACCCATTTTTACCTGAATCAAGGGCACTGAGTGCCAGCCATTGATGGGGATCAGCGAATGAGAAAATATAAGCCCCAGCTGCCACCACAGCAGAGGGACTCACCAGAGAACACCATAAGCAGGTGCTGACCTCACAAGTTTTAGTCCATTCACAACTTTCTCTAGCCCCATATCAGAAAATCCATATCTCCATGTGGACCTGGGGCTAGGGGGTAACCCTGTGCATTGCACCTGTGGCCCACTGAACGCAGTTGTAATGCTCTGCAGGTGAGAATGCAAAAATTTAAAGTGGTGCGTAAGGGTTTAAGGTTTTTCACATTAATGCATACTCCGCATTAAGTAAACAAAATCTTCTGCATTCAGCTCTCCCTCCCAGACCCCTCTTATACTTACCTGAGCCCGATCCAGCGCTGTGCATGAGAGCATCAGTTCTCTCTATTCACTCTCCCTCCTCATAGGCTCAGACACAGCAGCTGAAGCCATTGGCTGTCAATCACAGCCAAGGAGGAGGAAGCAGGGGGTGGGGCTGAGCTGCGCTGTGTGTGTCAATGGACACACAGAGCTGGCTTGTGGGTGAACACGCATGAGTGTCCCCATAGCAAGCGGCTTGCTATAGGGGCACTCGGCAGGGGGGAGGTGCCAAGAGCGCTCACAGGAGACCCTAGAAAAGGAGGATCGGGGCTGCTTTATGCAAAGCCATTGCACAGAGAAGGTAAGTATAAGATGTTTATTATTTTTTATTAATTTATCTTGCTATGGGGCACTCGGCAGGGGGGAAACGCCAAGAGCGCACACAGGGGACCCTAGAAGAGGAAGATCGGGGCTGTTTTGTGCAAAACCACTGCGCAGAAAAGGTAAGTATAAGATGTTTATTATTTTTTTTTTATTTATCTTTAGAATTACTTTACTATAAGCAAATTTTTTTATTTTATTTTATTTTTCATTGTTGGTGCATTTGTTAATTTTTTTTCAAGAGGTAAATCAAACCTGTAATTTATTCAGCTTTGTTATAAATAATTATTCCTGATTTTTTTCATATTTATTTCTTCCTTCACAATTTCTGACATCCTCAGGTGGGATGGAACTCTCAGCCAACGCGAGCAGTGATATTTGAGGACTGCGCGGTCCCTGTAACAAATCGGCTGGGACAGGAAGGACAGGGCTTCGGGATCGCAATGAGGGGGCTGAACGGAGGAAGGATAAACATTGGTAAACTGGCCACACATGTTAACGTCTGATTGTACAAACCCCTATATTCAGACCAATTTTCCAGAGTTATTAGTTTAGGGATGAGACAAACAATTTACCACTGACAGGGGTGCTTACAATGATCAGTTTTTATTTAAGTAAAAAAACCTTTACGCCTGTGCTCCTTCATCCAGAATGGGGGGGGGGGGCACTCTAATACAGGAGGTATGTTACTGGCCAGATCACCAGATGAAAAGAGAGGGGAAAGTGGCTAAAAAGAGAGAGCTAATGCAGCCACTACTTTTAAAGATTGGTAAACTGCAATATATTACATTTTTGGTTTTGGGTTTAATATCACTTTAATGGCTGAACAATACAGGGCACTGTTCAAGTTTAAGCACCACATGATATTTATTCTATGGGGTTGTTTCTCTAAATTACCAGTTTTGGATGATCAGTTTGTTGCGTGCACACCATCATGGTTTGAACTTTGTATGTTTGCTTTGCAGCCTCCTGTTCTCTTGGGGCCGCCCACGCCTCCGTCCTGCTCACCCGCGATCACATGGCTGTGAGAAAGCAGTTTGGGGAGCCTTTGGCTAATTACCAGGTGAATCCATTGTTCCTTACATATGTATGTATATAAATATATATAGGCTGCTGACCTGTTAATGATTGCCTTCCTATATGCTGGCCCCATCAAAACTGGAAAGACGAGGTCAGTATGGAGGAAAACCATCATTAACATTTCAGCAGTAAGTGACAAAAAAGCAAATCAGGGTTTTGCTTTTATATTGTACCTAAATAGAACTGTAGCCACATTGTTGTAGATACGTGGAGGAGTTGGTGTCTGCACTGCCTATAGCAACCAAAGAGGTCCCAGCTCTAGGAAAAGAGAACTTTGGTGGCTATGGACCAGAGGCGGACTAACAACTCATGGGGCCCCTGTGTTCTTGCTCAAACTCAAAAAAGCCTATGAAAAAGGTACCAGGGGCATCTCATGGGGCCCCCTACTGACCCTGGGCCCTCAGGCAGTGCCCGAGTTTCCAAATGGTCAGTCCGCCCCTGCTATGGACATATTCAACTGAAAGGTCCACCCTAAAGCCAGCCGTAGATGGATCAAATCTCTGTTGGTTTAGCTGAGACCACCCGAGATTCGATTCATCTATGGACAGGCTATTTGTGCTCAAGTCAGTCCATGGATTGACTTGGGTACAACCAACCTGTAGGGTCTTTCACATGCGGTCACTGCCAGCAGCTCTAACTGCTAGCAGTAAGCATTGTGTACAGTCGAGAGATTTTCTTACCTTCCATCTCTGGTGGAATGAAAGAAAATCGTATACTCTATGGGCTGCTTAAAGTGTTACTAAACCTCGGACCCTGCATTCACTATATCTGGTCCCTCAGGACCCTGCATTCACTATATCCGCTCTCCCACAGTACACACAATATGGAAATGCAATTATTGTAGTAAATATAAACTGCTAATTACCTTTTCTCATCAGCAGTATATAGCAGTTTTGTGGCTTCTATCAGTGTCCAGCAGAGCACTGGTTAAAGCTTGTAGGAGGAGCTTTCATTCTCCCCTATGAGGCTGTAGGATCCCTGACCCTCCTCTTCAGGGAAGCCTACCCCGCCCTCAGCTAATTGCCGATCTCCTCCACTCTTCCTACCACTCCATTCCCCACAGCTTTTCCTCCCGTACCAATATCCCCTCCCTCCTAGATTGTAAGCTCCAAGGAGCAGGGCCCTCGAACCCCTCGTGTATCGCATTGTATTGTTATTGTACTGTCTCATGTATTGTCTCCCATTGTAATGTACAACACTGAGCAAACTATTGGCGCTATATAAATACTGTATAACAATATATTTATTGAAATATATTGAATATGGCCAAAATTGTAGCATTTCAAATATATGGCAATATGTTTATGAAGAATATTTTTAAATTATATTTCAAATATAATTTTCTTCCATATGGGCCTACATACCAACGCTGCTAAGCTTGGCCTGGGTATCTAAATTTCAAAAAGAAAAACTCTGCTTCAGTTACTAAAAGGTTAAGTAAGTGGCAGACAAATTAAAGCAATTTCACAGGATGACAACGGCACTTTGTAATTTCACAGCAGAATGAACAGCGTTGTCACCTTGTTAAAGCATTTTTTTGTATTGTCCACAGTATCTTCAGTTCCGACTGGCAGAGATGGCGACACAGCTGGTGACGGCACGACTTATAGTGCGACACGCGGCCCAGGCGCTCCAAGAGGGACATGGCGATGCGGCGACTCTCTGCGCTATGGCAAAGCTGTATGCCACAGATGAGTGCTTTAAGGTGGGTCTGAGAATCTAGTGTCTCTCCGTTAGATGAGCCTGTCTATGGATGGATTCTGTTCTTTCCACTCACAGAGGTGGATGTTCGGGAATTTATAACCTGCTCCTTAACTGCCTGAGGGCTGTATGACATTTAGGCCCTTATCTGAGATCACACAGAGCTAAGGCCAGCTATGCATTGTGCAATTTATTTTCTGCAACTACAGGTTGCAGGAAAGAAAATTGCTGAATTCCCCCATCAACACAGTCAGTTTTGATGGGGCACGCTCTCCGATAGCGCTGTTGTGTCCTGCTGATAGGTTGCGCGGGAAGCCTTCCCCACCGGCAGATTACAATGATCACTGCTGGCAGCTATAGCTGATGATCTTGTAAGTTCTTCAGACACTTCCTGTTAGAGGGTAACCATGCACTGCCCCATCTCCTACTTGTGCTCCAGCATGGTCACTTGGGCAGTGAATGGAGGCTACAAGTTGCTGTCTCAGTTCACACAGCACAGGCATGGTCCACTGTGGCCACCATTAGCAAACACGCCCTGACCAATGCCAGGCAGCCATCACTGAAGTGCATATATACAGAAAATGACTGCAAAGAGGCTGCAGGAGATCAGTAGCCCTGAAATGCAACAAAGGATTAAAAAAGGTGAAAACAATTATTTTTTTTGTAAATGATGGCATGTGCTTATGATACATAGGGGTTGATTTACTAAAACCGGAGAGAACAAAGTCTGGTGCAGCTTTGCAGAGAAACCAGTCCGCTTCAGTTTTGGGCTCCATGCACACGGGGCGTTTTAATAACGCTGGTAACGTTAGCTGTGTAAAGTCACGTTAAAAACATGAGTTTTTTAGCATTTTTGCATTAGCATTTAGTGGCGTTTTGACAATTTTTTTTTTTTCGCATTTTTTAGGTTTTGTTTTTTTTTACCAGAAGAAAAATATGTTTTTGCTCAAAAAAAAGTCCAAAAACGGCAGTTTATCGCGTTTTACCGCATTTTTCAGCATTAGATCGTTTCTAACAGTTAAAAAACTCCTCTAAAACCTAATAATTCTGTGGGTTTTTCCCAGCCAAAAAACTTTTTAGACTGATTCCAGTCTATGTGTGCATGGGCACATAGGATAACATGCTGGGGAGTTTACTGGCTGTAGAAAAAAATGCCAAAAGCCAAAAACAGCCTCTGTAAAAACGTCCCGCGTGCATTGGGACTTAGGCTTCATGCACACGGGGCGTTTTGATAACGCTGGTAATGTTAGCTGTGTAAAGTCACATTAAAAACATGAGTTTTTCAGCTTTGTTTACCGTTTTTTCATTAGCGTTTAGTGGCATTTTGCAACGATTAGTGGCGTTTTCCTGTGTTTTTCCGCGTTTGCATTTTTTAACTTTTTTTTTTTTTTACCAAAAAAACATTTTTTTTTTTGGTCAAAAAATTTTTAAAAAACGCCGGTTTGCGGCGTTTTACCGTGTTTTTCAGTGTTGGAGCGTTTTTACAGCTAAAAAACTCCTCTAGAAATCCACTAGTCCTGGGTTTTTTTTCCAGCCAAAAAATGTTGATTTCAGTCTATGTGTGTATGGACAGGATATCATGCTGGGGGGTTTACTGGCTATGGAAAAAAATGTCAAAAGCCAAAAAACAGCCGCTGTAAAAACATCCAGTGTGCATGAGGACTAACCCCTGGTTCACATATCCGCGTTCCTGTGGTCCGCGTTTTGCGTGGGTACGAGAGCCCATTCATTTAAATGGACTCCCGTGCCCCGGGACACACAGGGAAGAAGTCCCTGCACTTCTTCTGAAAATGCAGCGCGGACAGGAACCTCGGTTCCCAGTACGGTTGCGATTTCCAGTACGGGCGGCGTGCCATTAGAATTAATGGCACCCGCCTGCGGGTTCGCATTCTCCTGTGTGGGTGGTGCGGCTGCACGGATTTTTGTGCGGATCTGCAGCGGCACCACCGGCACATATGTGAACCTAGCCTTATGCAGGCCATAGATGGGTCGAAAATCGGCCGATTTTTCAGCCGAAAATAAAATCGGCCGATTTTCGGATCGTTAGTGGGCTAATTGTTCGGCCGTTTTTCGGTATTTTGGCAGATTTTTTTTATCGGTAAAGTTGGAAAAAAATCGGCCGATTTTCGCGGCAGTTATGGGAGAAGAAGAAGAGGAATTATTCCACTTCGGCAAAAAGTGTCCCTGCAGAGAGCTCCGCTATTTCTTTGACCGTTCCTTGATATTTATAGCGGTTGCAACAATGTATCTATTTGTTTCCGAATAAAAACATCTGTATCCTAAATGGATACAAATAGATACATTGTTGCAACCGCTATAAATGTCAAAGAACTGTCAAAGAAATAGCAGAGCTCTCTGCAGGGACACTTTTTGCCGGCTGTAGACGGGATAAAAATCGGTCGATTTTTTTTTTTTACCGTTCCTGGTAACGTCGGCCACTTGAACGACCGCTTTTTCGTTTTTTTAAAGAAAAATCGGCTGGTTTTCTTCCCATCTATGGCCTGCATTATTGCCAAAGCTTAATTGAACAAGCTGAAGTTAGAAGCTGATTGGCTCCCATGCACAGCTGCACCAGATTTTGCCTGCTCCAGTTTTAGTAAATCAACCACATAGTGCTTTAGCAGACTATAAGACAGGAATGTAGGCAAAAGAAAGGATTTCCCTTTACATCGAAAAGATATCCTTTTGCTTCCTGTTATGTCTGAGAAGGGAAGTAAAAGAAAATTTTCCTAGGCGTTTTAACCATTTCTTACTCCAAAAATGTAAAAAACAATGGATTTAGAGTTCTAGATATGAGGTGTAGAACAAGCTGTAGGAATTGTACACCTACAGTGAAGGAAATAAGTATTTGATCTAGGGAGACTGACGGCTGTTTTGTGTTTCTTCCATTTGCGAATGATTGCACCAACTGTTGTCACCTTCTCATCAAGCTGCTTGGCGATAATTTGGTAGCCCAGTCCATCCTTGTGTAGGTCTACAATCTTGTCCCTGACATGCTTGGACAGCTCTTTGGTCTTTGCCATGGTGGAGAGTTTGGAATCTGATGGTTTGATTGCTCCTGTGGACAGGTGTCTTTTATACAGGTAACAAAATGAGATTAGCAGCACTCCCTTTAAGAGACTGCTTCTAATCTCAGCTTGTTACCTGTATGAAAGACACCTGGTAGCCAGAAATCCTGCTGAATGATAGGGAATCGAATACTTATTTCCCTCATGAACATGCAAATCAGTCATCATTTGTTAGACATGCATTTCTGCTGAATTTTTTGTTGCTATTCTGTCTCTCAGTGTTACAATACAACGAACATTCAATTTTTAGACTGATCATTTCTTTGTGAGTGGGCAAACTATCAAAATCAGCCGGGGATCAAATATTTATTTCCTTCACTGTATTTAATAATAAATAATTGCCTATTCTCAGCCTCCTCATTCCATGGTTGTTGCAGGTTTGTAACCAGGCGCTCCAGATGCATGGAGGATACGGGTACTTGAAAGATTACGCTGTTCAGCAGTACGTCCGTGACATCCGTGTTCATCAGATCCTCGAAGGTAAGTTTTTGTTGCGGTACGCTGTAACTTTTTGTAAGGCTAGGTTCACAGCACTGCGGGTTGGGAACGCGTGCAAACTTGGGCTAGTTCTTGGCCCGCAGGCAAACGCGTTGCTCTTTAATTCTTAATAGCACCCCCAGCCATCACCAGACGTGCTGCATTTTCGTGTGTGCCAAACCGCATGATGCTGCTACTTGGTGTGGTGCGATTATAAAGGGTCAGGGACATGTTTCTCCGTGTTTCTGCAAGTAGGGCAGCCCACTGAAATGAATAGAATGCAGGTCGCACAGATCTGAACGGAGTCTGTGATCGTGTAGAACATTCATTTTCAGCCAGGGTTCTGTAAGGGTTCCTTAACCCCCCTGGCGGTATTCCCGAGTGTAGCTCCGGGTTAACTTTCAGTACCAGAAGCAGTAACCCCCGAGTTACACTTGGGATTACCCTGCAGCGTTGCTCTGGGATTCCCTCTTTCACTTACCTTGTCCTGCGCTCCCGCGATGTCCCCCCTGCAGCATCCTCGGCCATCTCCTTCGGCCGATGCCGGCATCCGTCTTCCGGGTTCTGTTCCCCGCGAGCATCAGGACCAGAGGCGGACTGACCATTTGGAAACTCGGGCACTGCCCGAGGGCCCGGGGTCAGTAGGGGGCCCCATGAGATGCCCCTGGTACCTTTTTCATAGGCTTTTTTGAGTTTGGGCAAGGACACAGGGGCCCCATGATCCCCTATTGCCCGGCGGCCCCATGAGTCGTCAGTCCGCCCCTAGTCAGGACGTACGGAGGATAGAACCAGCGGGAATTTAAAAAATTTAAAAAAGTGAAATTCACTAAATACACTAAAATCACATAGTATAACATTCCTGTATCAAACCATTTCACATACATGTTGTCCCGAGTGCTTTGTCCTGTGCCCTGCCTGCATTTTTACTGTTCTTTCTGCCTGGAAACTGAGAAACATCCATGGCGTCCAAAAAGCGTCCCTTTAGGTCAAAAGCGGTTTTAGACCAGCTAGAGAACAGCGATAGTAAATCAGAGCCACTTGCAGAATTGAGTGATAATGATTCGTGGGTGAAATTCGTCATCAGACACTGAAAACGATTTTGCGACTTTGCTCAGTGATGTGTGAACTTGGCGCTATATTTCAAATTTCAGTGTTTTTGGTTTGATTATATTATTGAATTAAATTTATTATTATTATATTATTATTTTTTATGATTATTTATTAAATTATAATTTATGATTTCGTGTTTCAAATTTTATCATACCCGGGATGTTTACTAGACTCTTGTTCGGACAGATTTCAGTGAGTTATTCCTAAGAATTACAGGCCTACAATAAAAAAACGACATATTTCCATGCAAAAAAATGTACCGCTTTGAGCACAGAAATACTGACATAATCACACCGGTAGGGAGGTTAAGCAGTAGCAGACTGACCTCCTATCTGAACGTGCCAGCATAGTTCCGGGGCCATTATCACTTGGCAGTGTCAGTGACATGCCTTTTCTTTTTAGCAATCTGAAAGGCTGGCCATACATGAAAGCAGAGTTCCACCTGAAAAAAAGAAATAAATAAAAGTCATCAGCTACAAATACTGTACTCGTTGTACTGAAGTACATCCTCCGGCTGCCCTCTGGTGCCTCTCCAGGCTCTACCATTCCATCATTGAGGCCGGACTGAAGCTAGGGGTTCCGCGGGTTTACCATAGAGCTGATTGGGGACCGGAGCATCCTTGAGCATCTCTATAGTATTCAAAACCAGAAGCGACAAGTATTTTGTCACTTCCGGTTTTGGCCTTTTGTTTATCGACCATTACTGGCAAGGGAAAGCTTTGGCTCGAATGGATCCTAGTTTGATCCAAAGGTTTCAATGGCAGAGGAGAGATCTGGGGTCTAACAGACCCCAGATGTCTCAGTGAAGAGGACCTGTCACTGCCTATTACTATCACAAGGGATGTTTACATTCCTTGAGAGAACAATAAAAACAATTTAAAGGGACAGTGTAAAAATAAACTGGTAACCTGTAAAGGCTTTTAAAGCCTATGGAGATTTTTAAAGCGATTCTAAAGGTTAATTTTTCTTTTTTGTTTTTGGAAAATAACAAACATGTCTATACTTACCTGCTATGTGCAGTGGTTTTACACAGAGCAGCCTGGATCCTCCTCTTTCTGGGTCCCCTGCAGGCTGTCCTGGCCCCTCCCTCCTGTCAGGTGTACCCCCACAGCAAGCAGTTTGCTATGGGGGCACCCGCTGCTCTGTGTGTCCATTCACACAAGGAGCCGAGGCTTGATTTGCCCCCTCTCTTTCCTCATTGGCTGACTAGCTGTGATTGATAGCAGCAGCCAATGGCTTCCACTTGCTGTCAATGACGAAGAAGACCCGTGACAGCCGAGGCTGTCGTGCATATCGCTGGGGTTCAGGTAGGTATTGAGGGGGCTGGGGGCACTGCTGCACACAGAAGGTTTTTTACCTTCATGCCTAGAACAACCACTTTAAGTGGCATTCCACAAGCGTGTGCAATGTAAAAGCGTGACATGATAGGTATCTATTTACTCAGCGTATCATCTTTTATTTTTTTACCAAACAGTTGGGTATTATGTTGTATTTTTGTGCATTAAAATTCATTAAAGTGTATTTTTTCCCCCAAAAAATGTGTATTTGCAAATATTATGTGACATAAAAAATTGCAACACCCACCATTTTATTCTCTAGGACCTCTGTTAAAAAAATATATCATGTTTGGGGGTTCTAAGTATTTTGTAGCAAAAAATACAGATTTTGAAAATGTAAACAAAAAGTTGCAGAATTGGCCCGGTCTTAATTTACGGGTTTATTTCTGAAAATGAAAGTCCATTTCAGTCCTTGAAGTTCCATGTTAATATTTCATCTCCTTTGTCCTAACAGGGACCAATGAGGTGATGAGGATGATTGTGGCCAGGAACCTTTTGCAGGGATGAGACGGGGACATCGAATTAATGAGGACTTATCTCCATCGTACGGTTCCTGACATCACAGGGACTCTGCCTCAGGGGATCAGGCAAAATCATCACCAAACCCCCTCCATACATGATGAGCAGGCCTGGGATCTGGGTGCTTTTCTATGGGTGTTGGACTCTGATCGTCTCTGTTTTGAGGTGTAGCCGTTGTTCGTTTTGAAGTGGTTTTGTGGCTCCTGTATGACATAGAGATCACCGAGGCACGAGGCACACAGTGCATCAAGGAGGTCTCCTAAACTGAATGTTGGTTGGACTGATGAAACAGCCGTCTTCAGCTTCATATTCATGTTATATTCTTTTTTTGTTTTTAAACAGACTGGAATGTTTTATTCATTGCTGCCTTCCTGTCTGATCAAAACACGGAAGGTCTAGTATTTAATATATATTTTAACAGATTGGATTGGAACATTTTCTTGAATATCTCAAGCAGATACAAACCCACTCACTGAAAGCTCCTAAAAATTTTAGCATCATTAACCACTTCCCATCCGGCCCATGTATATAAATGGCCGGACAGGCGCAGTCCAGGGTCGGGTGGCTGTTTATAAACTGCCTCCCCACCCCCTGCTTGTGCGCGCTCCCTGGGAGCGTGCAGCACTGCGGTCCAGTGCCCGCTGTGTCCTCCGGACACCGTGGAACACCGATCGTTGTACTGGAGCTCTGTGTGAGGTCCCGATTCATGTGATCACTGATTGGCCAATCAGTGATCACATGAAGAGTAGAAAGCAAGATGTCACTTCTGCTTACTACATGTGAAATCTGTGAATGATCACAGAGGTCACATGGTACAAGGCTATTCACAACAGCCTTGTACCATGTGACAAGCTGTGACCAATCACAGCTCACACAGTATTTCTCAATGGCTGCAAGAATGCAGCCAGAGAGAAGGAGAGATGATTGCTTTTACAGCCCTTTTGGGTGTAAAAGAAATCAGTGTAAAAAAAAAAAAATCTTCATAACCCCCCACAAGTAGTACAGTGTCACTATGGTGACACTGTACTGCTAGGGTGACAGTATGTAAAAAAAACAAACCCATAAATCATAATATAAAAAATAAAATTAAAAATTGTTTTAGAAAAATTATAATTTTTGGTTATAAACTAATTTGGGTTATTATTTTTTTAACTAAAAAGATAACTGAATAAATTTTGGCCAAGATTTATGAAGAAGATTATTTATTTGCAAAATTTTTGGACTTTTTCAAAAAAATACTAAAAAAATTATATGGGTACAGTGTTGCATGACTGCGCAATTGTCATTCAAAGTGTGATAGCGCTGAAAGCTGAAAATTGGCCTGGACAGGAAGGGGGTAAAAGGGGGTTGAAGTGGTTGAAATAATCTCTATTGATTTTACCGTAAAGACCCTTGATTGGCCTTTTCCTGTTATAGGGTGACAGTGCTCTGTCCCTGTCTCCCAGTTGTGCTCCTACGTTGTCACTCTGTCACATGAGCTTCCTACCTAAGCTGGCTATAGATGGATTGGTCCCTGCTGAACCAGCCAAGATTCGATCCATTTTTTGGACAGGCTGGTTGTATTCAAGTCAATAGTTGGATTTTTATGCATGTGATTACTGCCGGAGGCTTTAGCCGCCAACAGCGATCATTGTGTTTTGTCAGAGGGATGTGAGTGGTTGGGGTGTCACGTGATCGCTATGACCAATCATAGTGATCACATGGTTACATGTAAGCAAAACTGTCATGAATGGCTTCCATTCATGACAGCTTAAAGTAATGAATAATGCAGCACAAAAAGATCTAATAATAATGAAGTCCACAATCTTAAATAATCTCTGATTGAGTGATCCAATAAAGATTCCGTGTCAAATTAAGGAAAGTCCAAAAATCTATATTATATCCCGTTCCTTAAAGACAAACGATGATAATGCCATGTAGTGCTCAGTGGACCCTACCTTGTGTCTTCCACACTCACCAGATATGATGGGCTCCTAGCTTTTTGGGCTTAAGAGTCAAAAATACTTATTTCTGGTGAGATGTGCTCACAGAGATATCTAGGGTTCAATAGAGTACCAGACCCATGTATATGGAGTATAGGTGCAATTCATCAGTATGTTCCATAGTTGACCATGCGGGCAAGAGAAAGCCGTATGTTCCATAGCTGACCATGTGGGCAAGAAGAAAGCAGTATGTTCCATAATTCACCATGCGGACAAGAGAAAAGCAGTATGTTCCATAGTTCACCATGCAGGCAAGAGGAAAGCAGTATGTTCCATAGTTCGCCGTGCGGGCAAGAGAAAGCAGTATGTTCCACAGTTCACCGTGCGGGCAAGAAGAAAGCAGTATGTTCCATAGTTCACCATGTGGGCAAGAGGAAAGCAGTATGTTTCATAGTTCACCGTGCGGGCAAGAGGAAAGCAGTATGTTCCATAGTTCACCAAGCGGGCAAGAAGAAAGCAGTATGTTCCATAATTCACCATGTGGACAAGAGGAAAGCAGTATGTTCCATAGTTCACCGTGCGGGCAAGAAGAAAGCAGTATGTTCCATAATTCACCATGTGGACAAGAAGAAAGCAGTATGTTCCATAATTCACCATGCAGGCAAGAGAAAAGCAGTATGTTCCATAGTTCACCATGCAGGCAAGAGGAAAGCAGTATGTTCCATAGTTCGCCGTGCGGGCAAGAGGAAAGCAGTATGTTCCATAGTTCACTGTGCAGGCAAGAAGAAAGCAGTAGGTTCCATAGTTCACCATGCGGACAAGAAAAAAGCAGTATGTTCCATAGTTGACCATGCGGGCAAGAGGAAAGCCGTATGTTCCATAGTTCACCATGCGGGCAAGAAGAAAGCAGTATGTTCCATAGTTCACCATGCGGGCAAGAGGAAAGCAGTATGTTCCATAGTTCACCATGCGGGCAAGAAGAAAGCAGTATGTTCCATAGTTCACCTTGCGGGCAAGAGGAAAGCAGTATGTTCCATAGTTCACCATGCGGGCAAGAGAAAGCAGTATGTTCCATAGTTGACCATGCGGGCAAGAAGAAAGCAGTATGTTCCATAATACACCATGCGGGCAAGAGGAAAGCAGTGTGTTCCATAATTCACCATGTGGGTAAGAGAAAGCAGTATGTTCCATAGTTCACCATGCGGACAAGAAGAAAGCAGTTGGTTCCATAGTTCACCATGTGTACAAGAAAAAAGCAGTATGTTCCATAGTTCACCATGCGGGCAAGAGGAAAGCCGTATGTTCCTTCACCATGAGGGCAAGAAGAAAGCAGTATGTTCCATAGTTCACCGTGCGGGCAAGAAGAAAGCAGTATGTTGCATAGCTGACCATGCGAGCAAGAAGAAAGCCGTATGTTCCATAATTCACCATGTGGACAAGAAGAAAGCAATATGTTCCATAGTTCACCTTGCGGGCAAGAAGAAAGCAGTATGTTCCATAGTTCACCGTGCGGGCAAGAAGAGAGCAGTATGTTCCATAATTCACCATGCGGGCAAGAGGAAAGCCGTATGTTCCATAGTTCACCATGCGGGCAAGAAGAAAGCAGTATGTTCCTTAATTCACCATGAGGGCAAGAAGAAAGCCGTATCATAGTTCACCATGTTGGCAAGAAGAAAGCAGTATGTTCCATAGTTTACCATGTGGGCAAGAGGAAAGCAGTATGTTCCATAGTTCACCATGCGGGCAAGAGGAAAGCAGTTTGTTCCATAGTTCACCATGCTGGCAAGAGGAAAGCAATATGTTCCATAGTTCACCATGTGGGCAAGAAGAAAGCCGTATGTTCCATAGTTCACCGTGCAGGCGAGACGAAAGCAGTATGTTCCATAATTTACTATGCGGGCAAGAGGAAAGCAGTATGATCCATAGTTCACCACACGGGCAAGAGGAAAGCAGTTTGTTCCATTGTTTAGTATGTAAACATTTATGTAAACATAAAAAACAGACTAAAACAAATGAAAGTGTGCTAGCATAAATCAATACATGTAAATATATGAACAAAAATGTGACTGATAGTCCCAAAAGATAAAACATAAAAATAAATGCAATTCTTCAGAAAAATCCAAATAAGTGAAAAATCCTCCTGTTGGTGATTGCACCCAAAATCCCAGTGCTGTAAATCTTCAATACATGTGAATCACCACAGTGAACATAGACTTCCAGGTGGACTCTCACCCTTCTCGCATGGACCTGTATGTGGACATAGGTCAAACAAAGCATCTCCCCTATTAGTGGGGGTAACACATAACTTGCTCATCTGTGGACAATCTCCCCCTTATGAATCACCACTGGACCTTCACATATGGCACCCGATTTCAGTACAGCCAGCTCTGTGGATGAACCTCGACAACCACAAAGTAGACCATAGTGCGGTAGGCTTCTTTAAAAGGCATATTGTAATATTGTTGGGCTTATTTATTAAAATAAAAACAGCGATTCATATTACACTCACATTAAATCAGAAATACATGAGCCTTTAGATAATAATTCTTGCATAGCCTCCAAAGGTAATACAGCGCTAATCAAGAAGGCTCCAGAGCGTCGCTATTTGCGTGCACTCAACTCACCGGACGTGACGTCACACAGAACCACCGGAAATTGTGTCAACGCGCTTCGCCCCTCCAGTGCGTCCTCACAGACAGTAATCTCCAGTCCCTGCATGCTAAATATACCCTACAAATGCACCTCCCATCTTAGTGACTCACTTCCTGTTGGGTGTACTAGCTTCAGACTACTAGTTATGAATACTACTTCCTACTCCCAACTATACTGATCATGTGACACACAATCTGATACTTTAAAATACCAATATAACTAAAAAAATATTAAAAATCTATCCAGTTAAAACCATCTCAAATATAAATTAAATGAAAATAATGAGGATCGCCTCGGAACCGCAATCCAGATGAAATAAAGGGAACTATATTCAAAGTAGGACAGGGCGCAAACTATGGTAATTCCCACATCGAACCCTAAAAACCATAGGGTTCAAATGCAAGAAAATTAACCAAACCAGCATTCTAAAAAAATATATATAAATAAAAGAAACCTAATTTTACCAATTAGAAAGGAAACAATTCAGATCTATTTCTACATTTAGCCCCTTAGGTACTAGAGTGTCCAATTTTAGGATTCATCTGGTTTCATTCTGTGATATTGATTCTTTTAGATCACCTCCTCGCCAGAAAGGCTCTACCTTACCAATCCCACAGAATTTCAAAAGAGTGGGGTCCCTATTGAGAATTTCTGAAATGATAAGACAAGCTATGATGTCTAAAACCCTTTTTGATGTTTCTAATATGTTGTCTCAAACATACAGCGAGTTTTCTGGTAGTTCTCCCTACATATTGCAATTTGCAAGGACATTCTAAAAGGTAAGTCACCTGAGTACTCGCACGTGAAACACATTTATTGATCCTTTTGGTCTCTCCTTTAGTATAAGATTGGAAATTATCAGTTTTCTCAATTTTGCTCCCCACTGTCCTACAAGCTAAACCCCTTCCACATCTGAAAAAACCTGTTTGGTCTAGAAAGGTGCTTTTTTGGTGGGGGGGGGGGGGGGTTCTGTTACATTTCTGGCTAGTTTATTTCTCATTGTGGATGGTTTTGTATCTTCGTGTTTTAGGAAAAATTCCTTTGAGGATATCATCTTGCAAAAGGATTGGCAAATGTTTCCTACACATTTCCTCAATCAGCTCTTATTGTTTAGATTACCCCGTGATAAACGCTACTCCATAGTCTTCTAATTTCTTTTCTCTAGTTTTTAATAATTCTTCTCTATCCATTCTCTATACCAAATGTTTTATTTTTATAAGATCTTTATTTTTATATACTTTTTCTTCAAATCTCTGTATTAAGATGTCTTCATTCCTCACAGTCTTTAATCTCATCACAATTCTGTTTGATTCTCATAAACTGACTCTTAGGGATTGTGTTTAGCCATCTAGGATGATGGCAACTATGTTTGGGAATGTATCCATTCCTATCCACATCCTTAATCACTTGCCAACTGCGCGATAGCCAAATGACAGCTACAGCGTGGTTGTCCAGTTCTGGGAGGGCGTCATATGACGTCCTCCCAGAACGCTCCCTCCCGCATGCTTCGGGGGACACACACCTGGCAATCTCCATGATCGCTGTGTCCTACGGACACAGCTGATCATGTTATGTGGTAACAGGCCAATTACAGTGGCCTTTTACCACGTGATCAGCTGTGTCCAATGACATGGCAGATCACCGGTAAATGCAGTTGCCGATTATCGACTGCACTTTCCTCACGCTGTCACATAACTGGCAACTGTCAGAGGATGGATCGGCACCAATCATCAGTGCCCAGCAGTGCCACCCACCAGTCCTGCCCACAAATGCCCAGCAGTGCCGCCCACAAATGCCCAGCAGTGCCACCCACCTGTGCCCATTAGTGGCCATCAGTGCCACCCACCAGTGGCCAGCAGTGCCACCCATCACTGCCCAGCAGTGCCACCCATCACTGCCCATCATTGTTGCATATCAGTGCAGCATCAGTGCCAGCTCATCAGTTTTGCCTATCAGTGCCCATCAGTGCTGCCTATCCGTTCCACCTCATCAGTGCCGCCTCATTAATGCACATCAGTGAAGTAGAAAAATTACTTGTTTGCAAAATTTTATAATAGAAACAAAGAAAAACATTTTTTAAAAAAAATGTTTGCTCTTTTTTTGTTTATAGCGCAAAAAATAAAACACCCAGTGGCAATTAAATACCACCAAAAGCTCTATTTGTGTGAAAAAAATGATAAAAATTTCATATGGGTACAGTGTTGCATGACCGCGCAATTATCAAAGTGTGACAGTGCTGAAAGCTGAAAATTGGCCTGGACAGGAAGGGGGGTTTACAGTAAATGCCTGGTAGGCAAATGGTTAAAGTGGGTACAGGTAAAAAAAAAAAATGTAACACAACAAACACTTTACTCCTGCGCTAGGAAAGGACTCAGTAGACCCAATAGGAATGTTCTGGAATTTTCTGGAATAAGCACAGCTTGCTGCCCTCAACAGACTGGGGTGGTCCAAATACACTGGATACAAATGGAGAAACAGAAAAAGGGCGCACCGACCTAGTGCCAACCAGCTCTGAGGAAGAGGTTGTGTCCTCGAAACGCGTTAGAAAGTTGGTCATCCAGGGTTCCATCGTATGGACTCAGATGTTGTTTGGATCATACATCTTGTTCAGTTTGACATGCCTGTGTTAATATGTCCATTGTGAGTATGATACCTATTTTTGTTTCTTCAATAAATTATTTTAAACGATAATGCACTAGGTCGGTGCGCCCTTTTTCTGTTTCTCCATTTGTATCCAAAAAAAAATGTATCTTTTCTAGATATAGTAAGATCCAAAAAAATTAATGGACTCCCCATTATAATTTTTGTAAAAAGAAATGTTATACCTATTCTTACCAATTTCTTTAATACACTCCACAAGGGATTCCCGAGATCCTTCCCATATAATAGATATCATCGATATATCTTTACTCTGATCTCTTATTTCCATATATCGACTCATGTTCCCATTTGCTCATAAAGAGGTTGGCTACTGAGGGTGCATACTTGGTTCCCATAGCCACTCTCCTTTCATTTGCCTATAGTATTTACCTCTATGCTCGAAAAAATGATGACCCGTGGCTAGATCTAAGATGTTTTAAGAAATCTTTTTGTTTATGCTTCAAATTAGTACTTTTGTGTAGAGCCCACACCACAGCATCTAATGCAGCATCATGTCTGATATTAGTGTACAATGAGTTTACATCCACACTTGCCAGAATGCTGTTATTCTTAACCCCTTCACACCGAGCGTATGCAAATATGCGGCCTCTCGGAGGCTGGGTCGTGACGGCGACCGGACGTATATTTGCATACTATTTGTAGAGAAACGTGCTGAGAGCACACGTAAGCAAGCTCTCATGAATGAAAACCATTCACAACAGTTAAAACTAATGCTTTTCACATCACGATCATCACTGTCACAAGTAAAAACAGTGTAGGGAAAAAAAATCACTGCTCACCCCCCCAGAGTAGTACAGTGTCACTGAACTACTCTGGTAAGAGTATGTAAAAAAAAAAAAAAGTTTAACAAATTATTTATTTTACATGCTGTCACCAGTCAGTATCCCTGATCACCACCACACCAGTCCTATGATGACTCTGTACTGCTCTGGTGACAGTATGTAAGAAAAAAAAAAAAAAAAGATTGTGGGAAAAATAACAAAATTATATTTAATTTTCCAAAAAATTGTGACAAAAAAAAATTACTTCAAAAAACTCTTACTTTGGACTGTCTACTTTCCAAAAAGGGGTTATTTTGGGGGGGTATTTGTACTGTCCTGGTGTTTTAGAACCTCAAGAATAAGGATGGACCGTCGGTACATCAGGACTGATATACTGTATGTATACCATAGTTTGTGCACTCTCTAACTTTCACACAAACTAAATCATATACACTGATTTGGGTGAAAACGCATAGGTGTGAACCTGGGGTAAATTGTCCCTAGTATGTATATGTACAGGGGCAGACTGACAACTCATGTGGCCCCTGGGCAATAGGGGATCATGGGGCCCCTGTGTCCTTGCCAGGGGTGGACTGACAACTCATGGGGCCCCTGGGCAATAGGGGATCATGGGGCCCCTATATCCTCGCCCACACTCAAAAAAGCCTATGAAAGGTACCAGGGGCATCTCATGGGGCCCCCTACTGACCCTGGGCCCTCGGGCAGTGCCCGAGTTCCCTAATGGTCAGTCCGCCTCTGGTCCTTGCCCAAACTCAAAAAAGCCTATGAAAAAGGTACCAAGGGCATCTCATGGGGCCCCCTACTGACCCCGGGCCCTCGGGCAGTGCCAGAGTTTCCAAATGGTCAGTCTGCCCTGTATATGTATGAATGTAAGTTAGGGACCTTAGATTGTACGCCCCTTGAGGGTTAGGGACTGATGTGAATGTACAATATATATGTAAAGCGCTGCGTAAATTAATCACGCTATATAAGTACCTGAAATAAATAAATACATTTATGGGATCAAATCTGGAGCAGCCAATCAGCTTCCATCTCTCATTTGCAAACTTAGTTGAACAAGCTGAAGCTGGAAGCTGATTGGTTGCTCCAGTTCTGATAACATCTCTCTCCCGTTCAGTGTCAGGATGACATATATATATATATATATATATATATGATGACAGAGAAGGGAGGGAGAGTCCACAGGGAGCACGTAGAGGAGGCAGGAAGGCTGCACTGTGATTACACATGGAAGGAGGGAGGCTCCACACACAGCCAGCCATCTGATCTCTCCTCTCCTACACACAGCAGCCGCCATGCCCGCCCCCGCCACCCCGCACACAGCCGGCCTCTGACTGACCTGCACACCGCTATTTATATCTGCTGCCCTCGGGACAGATGATCGGCAGCTGAAGTAGTCGCTCGTCTCCGCCCATTTGCCCCATTCCCTCCAATCTCAGCGAGTAGAGCTTCCCGGGGCGTCCAATCGGCGGCGCTGGTGAGGAGAGAGCTTGGCGTTGCCCCGGCAACCAGGAAGTGTGGCGGAGCTGCTGAGCTCAGAGAGGAGCCGGAGGAGCTATGAGGCGGGAGCGGCGCAGGAGGCTGCTGGCCCTGTGCGGGCTGCTGCTGGCGGCCATCCTCATCCTCAGGTGAGAGGGGGGCGGGGGTGCCAAGGGAGGGGGCAGAGGGCTCACACTGATCTTCTATGGACTCCTATCTCCTTCTATTCACAAGATACTTCTATTACCGGGTCCCCACTGAGATTTCACCGCACTTCCCCGTGACACCAGGGCAGGAAGTGGGGGGAATCTCCCTGTGGGGACATGAAAAAGTTTCTTTCTAATGTGTGTGTACATATATATATATAAAATTCAGGGGTGGACTGACCATTTGGGAACTCCTGGGGTCAGTAGGGGGCCCATGAGATGCTCCTGGTACCTTTTTCATAGGCTTTTTTGGGCATGGTTTGAGTGTGGGCGAGGATACAGGGGTCTCATGATCCCCTATTGCCCGGGGGCCCCATGAGTTGTCAGTCCGCCCCTGATATATACCATCTTGGTGACACCAAAATAGGATATGCGGGCAATCTCCTCAGCGGGGACACAGCTTGCAACTATTGCCTTATATCGTCTATAATATATATATATATATAACAATAAGAAGCTGTGTCCCCACAGGGAGATTCCCCCTCACATCCCATCTTGGTGACACCAAAACAGGAAATTGGGGGAATCTCCTCATTGGGGACACAACTTGCAATTATTGCCCATAATGTCCATATTATATTTGTTATAAGGAAACATTCGCAAACTATATCCCCACTGAGACTGATTGGGGACACAGCCTGCTATTATTGCCTTGTAATGTCCATATTATATATTTTATTTATTATTATGAAACAATAGCAGGCTGTGTCCCCAATCTGTCTCAGTGGGGATATAGTTTGCGAATGTTTCCTTATAATAAATATAATATGGACATTATGGGGCAATAATTGC